>NW_016157747.1:150635-202638 GCF_001687245.7 Rhagoletis zephyria | reverse complement strand
TTATGAATTGCCTAGGGGCGGCAAATATTTAAATCCGCCACTGGGTATGAAGCCTTCGGCATAGCCGAAGACAGCGCTGCTCTTACTTGTTCTTCGGTGTTTTCGCACGAAATTTTCACAATAGTGCGATAAATAAAGGGCTGACCTGGACGGGACTTTGTTTGAGTTAGTTAAAATATTTTACTGTGGAAAAAACGCGAATATATGCACAAAATATGCCGCACTGTCCGAAACACGTATACTCAGCACGCTTGCAATTGGGTGTTTCTATACAGCCGTACGCGACATTCGTACGCTTATAGAGTAACGTAAATCTTACAAAAATAGAAGTTACAGAAAAAAAAAGATTACGGTTATGTTGCAACCAAAGGGTACTATGTTTGAGAAAAAAATAAGCAGCCTCGAAACCTTGGTGTGGAAATATCCGTTCAAAACCAGGTGATAACGTACGCGACAAAAAATGAAGTGGTTTTAAGGCACATATACATATATGCGAAAGTCTGCGAATAATGAGAGTTTTTCTTTTCTTTAAAAATTCCTGAACTAAGCTAAATAATGTACCTTTACAATCCAGATTACAGATTTTTCCCCCATACAATATTTTTACTAGTAACACATACTAAATTATATTTTTTCAGTTCTTCTCTCCACCGTTTCGCGTTTTCAAAACCTTTTTCCGCCATCTGAATACGAAATTTAAAGTTATAAAGCCGTTTGAATTCATTTGCTTGCATTTTCGGTTTACATTTTCATGGAAACACGCATATATGTGAAAGTCTGTGAATCATGGGAGTTTTTCTTTTCTTTAAAAATTCCTAAACTAAGCTAAATAATGTACCTTTACAGTCCTTTCATATTTTAGGAGAAATTATCTCTGGCTAGGTTTATATTTAAAAAAAAAACAATAACGTACGCGACATAACGTACGCGACAATTTTTCTCGTAAGTAATAAAATGTATTTATTGAGAACTCTTCTCGCCACCGTTTCATTGTTTTACAACTATTCTAAATAATTTAAATGGAAAATTTGCAATTAACATTGGTTTTGATGTATTTGATTGAAATTTTCGTGCTTACAATAACGTATGCGACAATCTTTAAAGGGTAATAAAATATATTTTTACTTCGGTTGGAAAGAAAATTTTACTGTATATCTTTAACTAGAAGAATTCGCGCTTAAGAATTGTAATCTGCATTGACTGCCAATATACAAATGACATAGACAAACAATGTTTTTGCATAACGTACGCGACATTAGAATACTATCAGAAGCAAATCAAAAAATTACCGTTAACCGAGCTCTAACTTCTCCTTTTTCTCATTTTTATAGTTAGTTGTTATTGCAAATTTGATTTTAAGATGTAATTGTAATGTTTAAAATCTCTTAATTTAGTTAATAGGAAAGAGAGAATAGTTCATTTCATTAGAGAAAACTGAGTCGAAGAGACATTCAATTTTTCTCTTCCATTTTTGAGTTTTAAAATTCCAATAAGCTGAAATACTTCTATAATATAAAAATTCGAGTATTTTTCTCTTATTAATTCGTCTTAAAAACCCTTTTCATGGAAACACCCATATGGCTTACTTTTAATAATATACATACGTATGTACTTAATAGTTATGCCCTATATAGGGTATAAAAAAAAACAGTAATGGAGCAAACAACGAACGTGGACAATAACAACTACTTCTTACTTTCTTGTAGGTTTTGTACTTAGTTTTCATTTGTTGTTTGGTTTTGTGCTTCATCGAGAATTTCATGTATATTTCACCAACGAGGTTATATTATATAAATTGATATACTGAGAAAGTGCGCAGACATGCCGCAACTTTTTTTTACAGAATGAGTCTATAACGTCCAAGGTATATGTAAATGATCACACTTTTGCTTGATCGCACCTAATTCTCAACTATATGTCTGCGCATATAGCCAAAAACTCCTTATTTTTACGCTTACGATGAAAAATAAAATACTTAGAACCATAGTAAAAGAAAACTAAAATCGCCTTGTATTGCCTAAATACCTGAACAAGAAGGTTTCATTGCCGTTTTCGATATATCTTTAATTTATATCTTGGAAATTTTAAATATTATATCACGTTTTTCACTTTGTGCACACTCAAAGGAAAAAGTGACGACTTTAAGAGCAGGCAAACGGTAAATTTTTGGGAAAATATTTGATTACACAGTGATGTAGAATTTTATCTACTTTCAATTGGTACTAAACCCTTCTTTGTATTTTGAAATTCATTTTTTGAATTAATACGCAATATCGTCATCAATTACCCAATTTCTTCCAAACTTGGGACAGTTGTTAGCCTTGCTACAGCATACCAAATGGCCGAAAATTAAAAAAATCGGACAATAACCCCGCCCACATTCCATATAAGTACGGTGACCATTCGTTCTGTTTTTTGCAGGACCGTACTGTTTTTCAAAGGTCTGTCCAGCGTAGTTTTTCAAACCTGAAAAACCTGAAAATGTACTGCTTTTTTCCAAGTGTCCTGCATTTGTCCCGCATTTTATTCGTTATTTTAAAATTATCGGACAATGGATGGATTTTTTCAAAAAAGTATTTCTTGGTACTTTTCGTAGCTTTTCTTCAATATCTCATGAAAAAATCTCCCAATCAACGTAAGCGACTTTCATCTCGAAGGGTATTGATGTGCCTCTTACCAAAATATCCCTGCAAAAATCTCGACTACTCCATGCATGCATGTAAAGAGTACTCCCTAAGGACCAAGGAGTACTCCAAAATTAACCACAATTCAATAAAAAATATGGTCCAATTAACATTGCGATGTCCTAGGGCAGGACCATATACTCCATCTCTGCATTACATCAATGTAGCACAAAACTACTCCAACATATTAACAATGGTATTGTTGATATATTTTTTCGTTTGTACACGCTTTTATTCTTCACTTCACAGATGCTTTTTCGCAATTAATAAAAACCATAAACAAAAATTAAAAATTACATGCTGCCTCTGACGGCATTCGAACCCGAACATGCTGGGAGCTAACAACTAACAGCGAGCATCTCTACACGTTCAGCTACAGCCAGACATGCAAATGTGCTTTCAAATGCTCAAGTTCAGTCACATTTCGTTAAAACACGAGCAGGGATTGGGTAACAATAAGCTGGTGCAGAGACACGAGCTGGTCCTCTACAGCATGACAGAGGAACACTTTTGTAAGTACTCCAATATACCACAAATAGACTACATGGTCCAAAAATTTTTGCAGGGATATAACTTGTGGCGACTTCAATGAAAATTATTAGTGCTGTAGGCGACCATTTGCATTTTGTCGTCACNCGACCATTTGCATTTTGTCGTCACAGTCGAAAAAAGTGAGATTTTCAATCAAATACGCAGTTTTATTTGATTATTTTTTTCATTAGTTTAAAAATTCGATAAAGAAGATATATCATTACAGTAAATTTGAGCCAACGATAATCAAAATCGAATTAGAAATGCTATGAAGCACAATCTGCACAAATTATATATTTTTGTAAAGGGCACATAAATACCTTTGTAACTCGTCGTTTACGTCGATTCATGACGTCTATTTTTGACAAATAACTGCGAAAAGTACAAAAAACAAAAAAGGGTATTGTTTTCGTTTTGAACGCCTCAAAATTTGCTTATAAAATAATCTTTTAAAGATTTTCACTTTTCGTGTAAGCTATTGTAATTATAATATGTTTTACTATACTTTTATAAATATTCATGTAAAAAAGATTACTATCGATGAAGAAAACGTGATTCCTTTTCAAAGTTTAAAATGTATTAAGAATTTAGAATCATAAATACTCTTTCGATATTTTTATACTACGTAAATATATGTAGGCATATTTTTGAAAAAAAGTCCTTCATTTTGAATCCATATTTGTGGTCACCGTACATATAAGGTAATTTGGAGCAATACGAAATCTTCGATAAATCAGTAAATATTAAAGCTAATTTATTCAAAACTGATGCTTGCAACAATTCTTTACCAAGGAATACGTTTATGATAAAATTTTGGAAAATGGGCGTGGAACCGCCCACTTATGATCGCATATATGTATCTCGGTAACCGTTCTACCAATTTGTACCAAACTCGGTATGGTTATTGCACTTGCCACATAAAAGCAAACGATTGAAAATTATTGAAATCGGACTAAAATTGAGGCCGCTTTTCATATAACGGTAAATTTCAGAAATGCTTGAAACTTCAATATTTCGAAATTTAAGGACGCTAATTTACTCAAAATTGCGGAAGCTTTCGAAAAGGTGAAAATCATATATTTAATACCTGCGCCGGGTATTTAATGTTCAGCTCCGCCCGAACTTAGACTTTCTTACTTGTTTTTCTTTAATATTTATTGCTTTGAAGTTCTTCACACGTTAGATAAGTCCCCTTTCAGACACGTCAAGTCTGCTCGTTCGTAGGCGAAGGAGGTGAGAAGAGAGGGGAAAAGTACAGATACCTCCGTACCGTCAATTCGTTTCAAGTTTTCTTGTCTGTTTTGATCTTTTCGTTGCTTCCCATTTAAAGAACCAAGGACTTGAATTCAATTAAAGTTGACGCGTGTGGAAGCAAATAGAAAACACAAAAGAGAATGCGAAAAAATTGCTTTCAAGACTTGACGTTTCTGAAAGAGGACTAAATAAATACTTATTTTGCCACAAATATCGAAATGACATTTACTTGTAAAAAATTACGATACGTCAGTGAACGTATTTCACAATTCCAATATTGCCATGCATACGATCGTTCACGTAAACTATTTTCATACGATTATCGATTCGATCACGGAACACATAATTCGGGCCCTGGTTAGACAGACTTAGAGCCATTTCAACAATATTAGTGAGGACTCTCTGCCCATGTTCACATTCGCAGTCGCAAAACATTCGTATAATTGGATGCGAATGCGAATGTGTAAAATGATGCGAATCATTCGCATAACGAATGTGAATGCAAATATTCGCAACATCTCTGGTATACACATTCATAGGGTATGTTGTCGTTATTAATTTCGCGTATCAACTATTTGTAACTTCTATGTATTCAAAATATGTTCGGCGAGGAGTGAGCATTCGGGGGAAAATTTTGTGCAAAAAGCAAGAAAAAGTATATTTCGACGAGGAAATATACGTCGAAGCAGCCTTTAAGCAGATTCAGGCGCTGAGTTTTATAATGCAACAAAGACAAATGGTGTCCAAGATGCCTTCAAGATAAAAATGTGGGACAAGTTTTTTTGGTTTTAGTTATTTTTTGGCCTAATAAATACTCGGTGAAGCAAGCCATCTGCCAGTGTGGCACGAAGAACAAAAAATTCATTACCACGGACTCCATAAGTCAAGAATTTTATATGAACGAGTGTTTGCAATAACGTTTGCTGTCGTACATAAAGCAACATAAATGCTCAGTTCTGTTCTGACCCAATTGTGCCATTACAACCCTCTTGCCATGAACTGGTATGTCAGTAGCGCAGTAAATATTGTACGAAAGGACCACAAGCCACCAAACTGTTACAATTGTGACCCGTTGAAAATTAGTGAAAGAAAATATCTAAAAACGAACACGAAATTAATTGGCAGAGAGCAGCAGATACCGTCACAAAAACGGCTGTCCTTAGCCTAATGGGAGGGCTGAAGATGAAGAGAGGAATGAAGATAATTGAAATAAGTTTGTTTTGTTTAATATAGTAAGCTTAATAAAGATGATAAAACAGAAAACTTTTTTCGTAGGTTGTTTAATATGTTGTTATAATGATTTTCGGCTGACGAAAATTTTTCCACTCTTTAATAGTGATATACAAACAATTTTCTTTAAAAATACGCATACCTTTTAAAAATATTTGTATTAACACATTTTCCAATGGGACTCCGAGAATAATAAATTTATTATAACTTATTTTAGTCTAAGAGCCAGTAACGTTAGGCTTGTTTTTTTTACCCGCATACGTGTCTGCGCTTAAAATTTGTATGGAGCTGTAAGCGACAAACATTATGTGAACTTTTTAGTAGTTATATATAGATAAAATCAAACTTATTTGTTTTTTGAAAAGAAATTTTCGATGCTTGTTTTTTTTACACGTTAAGCGTAGATATGCATGTAAAAAAACACGCCTATTTTCTGGTCGTTATTTAGTTAAATTAAACAGTCCCTGATCGAATAAATTATTCAATAACAAATAAAAAGTAAAAAAAAGACGGTATAAACTATTTGCGCGGTATGAAGTGATATACTAATGTGAAATCAGTACAAGGCTATCAAATAGAGTAGACAGAGTTAATATAAAATCATTTATCCGCGCCGGCAAAAAAACAGTGCAAAAATAAAGCTAAGTGGTGCTCCGCTAAGGAGCTGAGAAAGAGAAAAAAACCAAAAACAACATACAAGTGTCAAACGCAGCTTTAAAGTGGATTGTTCCACATTAGCTGAAGGCCTAAAAGTATGCAACGTGTGTTTCCCCTTTTAAAAAAGCTGTTACCACCCCACTAAAAGGAAAAATACCCTAAAGAAAGAAATACCCAAACGGTTCCAAATTTAAGTTGAAATATTCCTATAACACGTACTCCCCCCAAAGGCGAGGACAACAAATCAACAGCAAACAGCAACAGCGAAACCTACATCAGGGTAAGCAGCAAAAAGAGCATGGTATTTCTGGAGGAACCCAATGCCTCCTTAGACCCCAAATGGAAGCACAGGAAAATGTCTCAGCCTCACAACACTCTCTAAGCTCTCCTGCCGCTAGTTCGCAGACACTGGAATGGCAAATCGAAGAACTTAAAAAGGAACTCGCGCATTTGAAATCCTAAAAGCAACAAATAGACGGTCCACCAAACTCTCTGAACTCACCCAAAACCGGTAATATCAGTGAATGGACAAAAGTCCCTCCAACCAAACATCGCCGTAAAAGCCCAGGTACTGGATTAATACTGGCTTAGTAACAATTCAACTACTGAAAATCGGTTTGCGGCCTTAGACACCGATGATCTTAATGAACCACAAGAAAAAATTCCCAAGCCCCCACCAATATTTGTAGACAAGGTAAATAACATATCCCCTCTAATGAGCCTACTAGAAGAAATTGCCCCAAATTCATATGGTTTAAAGCTGGTAAGCTATAAACAGGTCAAAGTTCAGGCATCGTCTCAAGAAGCTTATAAAACTATTATATCCCAATTAGAACAAAAAAAATACTGAGTTCTTTACCTACAAATCAAAGGTAGAAAGGTCTTTCAAAGTAATTCTCAAAAACATAAACCCGTCTGTTGACCAGGAAGAAATTACGGAATTACTAAAAAAGCTTGGTCAATCTGTAACAAATATATGGAATATGAAACACAGAGTTACAAAACAACCACTGCCAATATTCGTTACTGAACTAAAAGTGAGCCCGAACAACAAAGATATTTATCAAGTCAAAACCCTTTTACACTCAAAAATCTTATTCGCATCCCAAGCGCGAAATACCTCAATGCGCTAACTGCCAACAGTTGACCTGCATAAGTGATTCCGGCATCGTATGAGTACGAGTACTAGTAATCTTTTTATGAGTACAGCGATCCTTTTTTGGAATCGTATAATCTCTCAGACGATGCCGATTCTGCCGATACGACATCGTAACATCAAACGATTACTAAAAAGTTAAGCAAAATGCAAGAAGCAAGAAATACATACGTTGGAGACATCGCCATTAATAATGAAATAAATCATTAAATTAATACATTATTTAATTTTTATAACTCATATTTTATAATAGAGAATTGTGTTGAGAACGTTCATAAAATAAATTGCATCCAAGCTTTAACTTTCCAAATATATTCTTTGCAGAACTATTTCAGACGTGTAGGAATTTATAATTTGTTTAAAACTTTTTCATACGTCACTGGAGCCTGTTGCTCCAATCGCGAAATATTTACCTGATTTTATTTTACTTAGCACTTCTGTTTTGCTGTAAAATTTTTCTTTCTAATGCTTACAAGTTTCAATAAATTTTTAAGTTTTGTCGTTTTGGCTCATATTTCAAATCAAACTTCGCTCATCGTAAACGTCTTATATGAAAATGATGATATGAAAAAAATATCCGTTTGCTACCAAGTAAAACGATGCTTTGCCTACGATGTCAAATTTAAATTCATGTACAGTGAAACCCGCTTAAGTACCCCCCGCTTAAGTGCCTAATCCGCTTAAGTAACCAACATTTTTGGACACCATGAATTTTTTGATATATTCTGAAGAAAATCCCTCTCTTAAGTACCTCCCCGCTTATGTACCCAACCCGCCTTAGTACCTCAATTTTTCATGCCCCATTTACAACTTTACTTATAATTTTCCCCTTTTAAGTGCTCTTTTAAAATTCCTTAAAATATTTATGTATTTTGAAATTCAGTAGCAGCGCCACACACCTTCGGTAAAAAAATTCTAAAAAATCAACGGTAACTCTTAGCCACTTGAAACTTGCACATTATTACACTAAGAATGAATGGGCTAAAAAACTGTATACTCAAAAAACACTTCTGAGAAAAAAGTTAGAAATTAAGATGATTTTTTTTTAAGTGTTCTACAAAATCTTAAGCTTAGGTTTATATGGTATTTGTTAGGGAATAAACTGCATTTTAATTGATTGAAAAATCTTAAAAATTAATAAATAAACATAAGTGACAAACAATATTATTGTGAACTTGGTACAAAATGACATGTCCAACTTTGACTTCAAACAATTTAATTTTTGCAAAAATTATATACCATTGCACTAAATATTTGTTTAATAAAGTTTTTCTTTACACGTTTATGTATTTACATAATGCTACGATTTTGGTTTTAAACTATGTATACTTCATTAAATGTTGTTATGTAAGTTAACAAGAAGATGTAACTACGTCAGTAAGTCCGCTTAAGTCCCGCATCGATGCGGGTACGTCAGTAATTATGTCCGCTTAAGTACCCGCATCGATGCGGGACTTAAGCGGGTTCTTTTAAGTACCCAACCCGCCTAAGTACCTTAAAAAGCTGACATTTTTCGTAAGGTACTTAAGCGGGTTTTACTGTATTCGCATCGTTTCTATTCATACTCAGCGATTATTAGCTGGTTATATTTTTACTTACTCGTGCAGGTCTCTAGTATAGACACACGAAAGCCTACTGCAGGAGAAACCCCATATGCATTAAATGCGCTGGAAACCATACATCTTCTGATTATACCCGAAAAACCAGATCTGATGACGCCAAATGCGCCTTATGTCAGGGCAACTATCCAGCAAACTGTAAGGGCTGTTTGGTTTACAAGAATCTCCCAAAAATTAAATACCCTCCATTGAGGAAAAAGGCGTTGTGCTAACGACTACTACTCAAAACTCAGAAGCAGCAACTAACCCAAGTGCCATCGATAGTCAAAGGACCGTAACCCCGTACGCAGCCTCCTATGCCCAAGCTGTCAAAGGCTTTTCAATACCCAAAACCACAGATAACACTGTCCCAAGTTTAATGAATCTTCACCACAGGCCCTAAGCTCGAATGAGATGAGAGAAATTATATCACTCCTGAAACAGATCATGCAGCAAATAACAAATATGAAGAACTTGCTCGTCAGCCTCACGACCAAAACATTTTCACCCTCGATTTCATGAATATTGCTATATGGAACGCAAATGGACTTCCAAAACTCGAAGTGAAAGGATTCCTTAAGACGCATAATATAGGTATACTTCATATCTCTGAGAGCCATTTTACTGATAAAAGTTATTTCGAAGTCCCAAGCTATTATTTTTTCACACGTTATATCCAGAAAATAAAGCTCAAACCGGAATCTTAATTAGAAAAAACATTAAGCATTAAGACTCGCACCCCACAGAAGCCCACCCAGACACTCAATCAAGGCCGAAGACTATGAAAAAATTTTTTAATCTCTTGGAAATAGATTTTTGATTGGAGGTGACTATAATACTAAACACACCTGTTGGTGCTCTCGTCTTATAACCCGAAAAGGGCGCCAGTTACAATTCTCTATAAGGAAACCGACAGAAACAAAAACCCGGATCTATTTGATTTTTTTGCATCGCAAACGGCATAGCACCTAGTGCAGTATCGTGCAAGTCATGCTTTGAATTGTCGTCAGACCATTCGCCCGCACTTGTTTCACTCGATAAGAATTTCCTGAACAAACCCACACGTGGTCAGCTACACAACCGCAAAACAGATTGGAACACTTTCCGAAGCATAGTTTCTTCTACTCTTGACTTGAAAGTAGCTCTTAAAACTAAGAGGATTTAACTGAAGCAATTGAACACTTTAACAACTGTCTGAAACAAGCTTCTTGGAGCTCGACCCCACCCCTACACAACAAAAATCTTTTCCCAATCTCATAAATAAATACCAAGCTAAAAGAAAAACTACTCTCAAGAAAATGTGGCAGGACACTCGTTATCCACAAGACAAGAAACGGCTAAGTAAACTCACCCAAGAACTTAAGGAGATTTTAAGCAACGAGCGTAGCGCTCAAATTAAACGCTATATGAGCAATCCTGATGCTTCTGAAGTAACCGACTACTCCCTTTAGAAAGCAGCTGGTAAACTAAATAGATCCATCCTCTTAAATAAAAAAAGTATTCACCCAACATATTATTGAGCCATCACTCAATACAAAAGAAACCGCTACAACTACATTGAGTTACCCATATCAAAAGGATCCACCCATTGAAAAGTTCTCTAAATCAGAAATAAAAACAGCCACTGAAAAGCTAAAACCCACAACTTAGTAACTGGCCAACTACAAGGTGGGCCAAATGAAACCTACCAATGTTAAACACGTATAACTTCTGTAATAAGCATATGTTTTTATTAATTTATTTTTATATATTAAATACATTTTATGGAAATTAAGAGGCCCTATATTTGAAAAATTACATCGGATAAATGCCCACCATTTTACTCTACACACACACTGGCTCTTTTTAGCGCATTTTCGATTACACCACGTATTGTTTCTGGTTGCAGGCTCCGTATTTCATTTCGAATATTCTGCTTCCGCTGTCTAACAGTCACTGGCTCATTAACATACACTTTGTCTTGTAAATATCCCCAAAAAAAAGTCGGGCGCAGTTAAATCCGTTGAACGAGGTGGTCAAGGGAAATTTGAATTTTTAGAAATCAAACGTTCGCCGAAAATTTCACATTGTTGATGGTCTCGCGGTAGTGATGCTTGCACAAATTTAAATTTCGTATGGGTGCACCTTAGTATTCAATTTCAACAATGTTGTTCTGGAAATTCCCAATTGGCCGGAACGGCGGCGAGACAGAGGGATCATTTGCAACACTCTGCCGCACAGCTTCCACGTCGTCTTCAGTGCGGTAATTTTGATGAGCACCCCTTCCAGGACATTCGCCCACTGAACCCCGTTCCTCAAAACGGTCGACCAAACTCCTAATCATGAAGGCTGTGGGAGCTGATCTTGAATTAAAATATTGGCGACAATCTTGCTGCGTCGTAACCAGGCAACGGATTTTTATGACCTAAAAACCTATAAAAAAAAGCAAAATAAAATATAGGCTGGAAAAAGCATTAGAAATCACAAAAAAGGCAAAAGAAGGCTCCAAAGAGAGACAAAAACCGAAAAATAATCAAAAAATACATTTATTTTAGAAATATTTATTTTACTAGTGTAGGATGCCGTAATTTATTAATATACGTCCGCTTCATTCAACAAATCTTTTTATTCTGGTTGAAATATAAATTTTCACAATTCAGAAAAACTTATTCGTTAACTTCCATTTTCAACGAGTTACGTACGCACAAGGCACATAAATACAGGTAGAAGCCAAAATGACGTTGCTCTCATGAGAACCAAACCTTTAAACTTCAACTTGATTTTATTTTATTTCCTCTATTTCGTTACCCTTTGAATGTCATATCGTTGTTTTTTTTTAATGTTCGTTAATAACAAATTTTAATTAACTCTTGCATTTTTGTAGTGTTGTGCGGTTTATACTTAGTGTATGTGTTAAAAATGCAGCACCCGAAGCGTTGTTTTTTATGTGGTGTTAAATATAAAGCAGATACCACTAATTTTTTTAACGTGCCTCTATGTCCTTCGCGTAAGGAGCGTTGCGAAAGCAGCTGTGGGGCAGAGCTGCATCGAAATTCTTTGCTGTGCGTTAAACATTTTAAAGGAGCAGATTTCACAAATACACCGGGAGGTACAGGAAAGACACGTTTGATGCCAAGTGCTGTTCCTATGACCCTTATGCCAAAAAGTCCCCCCAACAACACTGCAACTCATAAATCAAAAACAGAAAACAACATACAAGTTAACAAATTTTAACTAAAGAAAATAAATAAATAAAAATAAACTTCAAATTTACTTAAAAACGTTAACCAGTGAAATACAATTTTTTATGTTTCCTTACACACGCTCATTTTTATTTTTACTCTCCCGAAAACTTTTACTTTTGTAGGTTTGACGTCAAATTGGCTTCTACCTGTTTTTATTGTACCATGACGTACGCATGCTCCCCTTTTACATACATTCAACAACGAGTCACACAAGTTTACGCCTTCTTGAACATAAGTATTTACATACATGTTACATATTGAATGAAACATACAAATTTGCATAAAAAGTATTTTACAGTATAAATACCATAAATGTAATACTCCTATATTGGCAGTAAGAGCTAGTACCGTCCGAAAACACCACAGTACAGATATATCAATAAACACGTACGAAAGAAAAGGAACTCATACCCCTGCAGTAAAATTTAGAGACAGTCTCTTAAAGCGCTAGTTCCGCCCTACACATTTCAGAACCATCTTTGATCTAGTGCAAAACGGCCGCAGAGAGGGACAGTTAAAACTTTCGGTGTTTAGTTGCGCTCTGTTGAGAAGTAAATGCACAAATTCTCACTTCTCGTACAATACGAAAATAGCTCAGCGGGAAGACCTCCGACTCTAACATCGTTGGTCACGAGTTCAAATCGCGGTGAAGGCAGTTGTGATTTTCAGATTTAAGAAATTTAAATTAATGAGTGCCGCTTAAAAATTGAAGAGAAAGTGATCAAATTTAATATAAACAAAATAAAAAAAAATAAATAAAAATTTAATAGAATGCAATCTCTAAAAGAACAGAAAAAACGAAAAAATATAAAAAAATCTAATAATTAGAATTTTTTTACATAAAAAACTTATTGTCGCAGATGTGTCCAAAATGGAACCAGAGCAGAACAAGTTCAAAAATTCTGCAGAGGGGGGCAATTTCCACTTCGTAGGACATCGCCATGTAAAAAGAGACAGTTGACAGCATTGCGTTGCGATAGATCGAGAACCAGTACCGCCTCTTAAACGGCTAGTTCTGCACTCAATCACACAATACATTGACAAAAACGGTACTAGACTGTCTCGCAATGATTTCGGAATGCTTCCTCATTGAGAAGTTAGCTTACTGCCAATATAGAAGTATTACATCTATGTATTAATACGCTAACATAAATTTTGTCTCCGTTCGTTTGGCGATTCTACGGAACCGATTTCAAAACCAAGAACACCGTTGGAAAGGCATTTTTCCGTAGATGAACAGAGTTTTTAAGGTTTCACAATTGGTTGAAAATTACGGCCAAAAGCGTCGTTTAAACATTTTCGAATTGTGTATAGATGTTGCTGCAACATGTTCAATTTGACATGTTTCGCATGTTGTTTCACTTCACACTTGAAATTAAGCTTTGAAATAAAGATAAATATGAAGATGAAGAAATAAATGATAACGATGAAGTCAAAAAAAAAAGAAGGCAAAAGTGAAGATAAAGACGAAAATGGAGACAATGACAGATATATATGAATTAGGGTAACTGAAAGGGTAAGAAAAAAATTTATAAAGTGAAACTTCTTTAGCGGCAGTTGGTTGGTTGGGAGTAAATTGTCAAATTCAGGGGCGGTTTAGCGGTTTGAGAATAAAAACAAAAACAAAGATGCCTAGAGGTACAGGCAAAAACGAAAATCAAGGTCAACTTAAACACTTTAATGTAAAGGTGACGAGGAATATGCAAAAATAAAGATAAATATGAAGAAACGGAGGAGGATGAAGATCGATATTGTTATCGATATAAAACTCGATATTTTTATCGATATAATAATTGATGTTGTTATCGATAAAATAATCGATATTGTTATCGATACTGTTATTGATTAAATAACCGCTATTGTAACCGACATAGTAATCAATATTGTTATCGATACATTAATGGATATTGTTATCGGTATAATAATCGATTAAATAATTGATTTTGTTATCGATTTAGTAACTGATATTGTTACCGATATGTATAATAATCGAAACTGATGATTGTTATATTTATCGATGAATTAATCGATTTTGCAATCGTTATATTTTTCTATATGTTCATGGATATTGTTATCGGTATTTTTATCGACACAGTTATCAACAGGGTTATCGATATACTAATCGGAACATGGAATGTGATCACATTACATGACATCACATCACATTTTATCACATGATATGAAGAGACATCACATGATATTACATCACATAATATGATATCACATCACACGATATCACGTGACATGACATTATATGATATGACATCACATTATATGGCATGACATCACATGACTTGACATCACATGATATGACATCGTATGACATGACATGGCATTACATGACGTGGCATCACATGATATGACATCATATGGTATGACATCATATGACATGACATCAGAGGATATGACAACACATGACATGACATCCTATCACATCACATAAAATCACGTCACATCTTATCACGTCATCGCACCTCATCTCATCTACGTGAATAGAAAAAGAAAAGGATATAAGCAAAGATGTGAAAGATAAAAACAAAGATGAAGACCAAGGTAAAGTTACCGATTTCAAAACCAAAAACACCGTTGGAAAGGTAATTTTCTGTAGATGAGGAGAGTTTTTATAGTTTCGAAATTGGTTGAAAATCGTCGTTTAAAAATTTCCATAATTGTGTATGGTTGTTTTTGCAACCTGTTCAATTTAAGCTGTTTCGCATTTTGTTTTGCTTGGAAATGAAATCAAACTTTGAAATAAAGATAAATATGAAGATGAAAAAACAAGTGGCAACGATGAAGACAAAAAAAGAAGGCAAAAGTGAAGATAAAGGCGAAAATGGAGACAATGAGAAACACATAAGAATTAGGGTAACTGAAGTGAAATTCTCCGATAGGAATTGAAATAAAATCAGCCATAAAAGTTACTGAAATTTATCTAATCATCGAAGTTTATAATTATCGAAATTTACCCATGCTTATTAAGTTATCGCAACGTATCGAATTATTCCAACCGATCAATGCTTACTGAGTTGCCGAAATTTATAGACACAGAAACTTAGTTGTCCAAATTTACGGATAGTTATCGAGCTATAAAAACGTGTGGGATTAACGAAATTTGTCAAGTTAAAGAAATGTATCAGATTATCGATATTTATTGAATTATCATTATTTATAGACTTAACGAAATTTATCGAGGTGTCGTAATGCATGGAGTTCTTTCAACTTACAGAGTTATCGATAATTATTGATCTACTGAAATTGGTTGGTTCATCGAAGCGTTTATGGAATTTTCAAAATATATCGATTTATCGAAATTTCAAGGTTATATAATCGTCTTAACAGAGTGTAACGAGTTACCAAAATGTTTAGATAGTTTTCGAAAAATGTGGAGATATCAAAAGTAAAAATTTATGAAGGTATCCAAAGAATTTTCATTTTTGAGTTATCGAAATTTATCGAGCCGTCGAATTTCACAGTTATCGAAATTGGTCGAGTTAACGAATTTTGTTGAGTTATCGGATTTTAGTGTTTTTGAAATTCATAGAACTTCAGTGTTTTTGAAATCCATCGAATTCTTCGAACTGGGGTCAATTCCAAGTCCTGCCGAAGTCCTCCAAAGACCTTCTAAGAAAAAAAAATTAGTTATGTTTTAGTTCCAAAGCAGAAGATGTTCCGGTAAGTTAATTTGTACCATATAAGTTTTGCTACGTGTTAAGTTAGGAAACCTCTCCAAGGCTCCTAAAAACTAGAAAAACTGTCGAATTTAGACAGTAACTGGCACTCTAGTATATGATAAATACATATAATCCAGAGCAAGACAACATTCAACAAAACAATATTTCATCAGACAAGAAACACAAATACATACATATATATAGGGGCAATGTGAATGAGAGTGTGATAACCAACTTTTGTGTTGGATCATTTGAAACACAGATCACTACAAAACATCATGCACAAGTACAAAATAATACAGTACACTACCATACATGCTACACTAGTAAAAAGAGAGAAACTATGAACTAGTTTCATTATATGAAACATTTCTACTTTGAATCTTTGACTATTTTCTCCTTTCGAGTTTTTAACTCACAAAACTTTAATCTCTATAGTTGTAGTAACATTGAACAACAAGATGCATTTTGAAGTTTTCTGACAGCGTTTTCATTCGATTTTCGCGAAGAAAAGCCCTGAATGCAGGGACCGAAAATAATCGTTATCATGAAGGATTTTTATTTAGAAATCATTGTATAATCGTTATTTTATGATTTATATTTTTTCAATCAAAAATAATCGTTATTCTTTGATTTTTATTTTTTCAATAATTTTTAATCGTTATTTTATGATTTTTATTTTTTCGATCATTTTCAATCGTTATTTTATAATTTTTATTTGTTCGGTAATTTTTAATCGTTATTTTGTGATTTATATTTTTTCGATCATCTTTAATCGTTATATTATGATTTTTATTTTTTCGATCATTTTTGATCGTTATACTATGATTTTAATTTTTTCGATCAAAAATAGAAGTTATTCTTAGTTTTTTAATGTGTAAACGGAATGTGCACAGATTTGACTTAAAAAAACAGTTTAACAAGGCATGCATATGAAAACAGTAAAGTCAGAATTGTAATGCTCTCACCCCCTAGGATTGTTCTATATTAGAAAAAGTATACCCCTATTTTTATACCTTTCATGAGCATGAAATGGTATTATAACTTTGGTCCGACGTTTGTAAGTACCGCAATTAGAAGAGATATACCCATTGAAATGGACACTTAAATGATCAGAACGTCGAGCTTCGTCGATTTAGCCATGTCCGTCTGTCTGTCTGTTTGTATGCAATCTAGTCTCTCAGTTTTCGAGATATCCGGATGAAATTTGGTAGGTGGGTGTATTTTTAAAATGCACTAATCATTTGTCGGAACCGGAATAATCTGATTACTGATTCTTCAGATATGAGATTTTTCGCTATAACTCCTTCATTTAAACATTTAGGAACATGAAATTTTGCAATACTTCCGCCCATTTACAACAGAATACTTACAGTGAAAATTACAAAGATCGGTACACTATAATCTATAGCTCCCATACAACTGATTGTTCAGATATAAGATTTTTCGTTATAACTCCTCCATTTATGTAGATAGGAAGATGAAATTTTGCGCTTTTGTCACTCATTATCAAAAGAATACTTACAGTTAAAATGGCGAAGATCGAGTGGCTATAACATATAGCCTCCATATAAGTGATTGTTCAGATATGAGATTTTTTATTATAACTTCTCCATTAATGCAGTTTCATGTCATGTTTCTATTTCACAATATTTTCACTCAACAGAAAATTTACAGTAAAATGAATAAAGATCGGGTCACTATAACATATTTATTGCCTCCATACAACTGATTGTTCAGATATGGGATTTTACTGTGAAACTCCTTTGTGTGGACAGCTAAAGCCGATAAATTTACACAGTCTACTGAGAAAATCGTCAAAATCTATGTTGTTTAAGCTTTATCTCCCATACCACTGATTGTTCAGATACCAGTTTTTGCGAAATATCTCCTTTATGTAGGAAGCTAAACCCATTAAATTGTGTTACCGGTTTACATAACGATCAAACAGCAGTCAAAATCACATAGATTGGTGCTATATAAGGTATATGTTCCATACCTCTGATTGTTTAGATATGATTTTGTATATATGTACATATGTAATATATAAATTTTTTCAAATGCAGTAATCTGTTAAGGTAAAATTTTCAGATGTTCATGAAAGGTATGAAGCCTTCGGCACAGCCGAAGACAGCGCTGCTCTTACTTGTCTAATACTAAGGATTTCTTATTGGTGGCCCCATTGCATTTTTCGGGGTTTATGTTGGTTTTTGGCGGACCTATAAATTGTAGTTGCGATGAAAAAATGGTTAAATAAAGAATTAGGTATTATTACTGGGAATCTCTTGCAGATAAGCAGAGTGTTTTGGTAGAATAATATTGATTTTAAACTATTCTATACCATTTCTACGGAAAGTTGTTTTTTTTCCCATATAAAATACATGAAAAACTTTGGGCGCTTTGAGCGACCTCTAAATATTTTTTGATTTCAAAATAAAACAAGTAGGAGCCGCGCTGTCTTCGGCTACCCCGGAGGCTTCATACCTTTTATGAACATGTGAAAATTTTACTTTAAGAGATTACTGCATTTGAAAAAATTTAGATATTACATACCAAAAAAATAACAGAAAACAAATAACTTAAGAACGAGCACACCTAAAAGTTAAACATTCTAAAAATAGAATTATTATCAAAAACCAACAACCACATGATCAAGTGAATTGCAGCGGAATAGCTACGCTTGATTGTGTTGGCATAACAAAAATGAAAATAGTGGAAAAAAGCAAGCGAAATGTGGTGATTTCCGAAATAGCTATCACTTCTACCATTTTTTCAAATTATTGTTGCTTTTCCACAATACATTTTCATTAAAAAACGGCCTCGAGCTCAATAAAAATTGTTGAATATGTATTACATACACATATAAAACATCATATCTAAACAATCAGAGGTATGGAAGATATACATACCTTATATAGCAAAAACTGGTATCTGAAAAATCAGTGGTATAGGAGATAAAGCTTAAACAGCATAGATTTTGCCGATTTTTTCAGTAGATTGTGTAAATTTATCGGTTTTAGCTGTCCATACAAAGGAGTTTCACAGTAAAACCCCATATCTGAACAATCAGTTGTATGGAGGCAATAAATATGTTATAGTGACCCGATCTTTGTTAATTTTACTGTTAATTTTCTGTTGATAATGGGTGAAAATATTGCGAAATTTCATGTTTCTAACTGCATAAATGGAGAAGTTATAACAAAAAATCTTATATCTGAACAATCAGTTGTATGGGAGCTATAGATTACTGTAAGTATTCTGTTGTAAATGGGCGGAAGTATTGCAAAATTGCATGTTCCTAACTGCTTAAATCGAGGAGTTATAGCGAAACATTTCATATCCGAAGAATCAGTTGTATGGGAGCTATATGTTATAGTGGTCCGATTATTCCGGTTCCAACAAATGTTTAGTGCATTATAAAAATACACCCCCCTACCAAATTTCATCCGGATATCTCAAAAACTGAGATACTAGATTGCATACAAACAGACGGACAGACGGACATGGGTAAATCGACGAAGCTCGACGTTCTGATCATTTAAGTGTACATTTCAATGGGTCTATCTCTTCTAATTGTGGTACTTACAAACATCGGACCAAAGTTATAAAACCATTTCATGCTCATGAAAGGTATAAAAGGGGTATACTTTTTCCAATATAGAACAATCCTAGGGGTGAGAGCATTACAATTCTGACTTTACTGTTTTTGGACCACCCTAGTGTACATATGCATGCCTTGTTAAACTGTTTTTTAAGTCAAATCTGTGCACATTCGGTTTACACATTAAAAAACTAAAATTGGAAGTACATACCATCCACTGCGACAGCATCACCGACACGTCAACATCACCGTCAACGATGCTTATGCGTCAAGTTACACACAATTCGTTTGACATTTTCACTTCTTCTTTTAGGTTTTCCTCCATTATTTTTTACATTTCGTGTTTCCATAAATATTAAAGTTTTCACAAGCTGGAAAAATTTACGTTCAAACATGTAAACAAAACTCTAAATAGTTGTCATTTGACGCAATCGCATAAGCAAAATTGAGAGTTGAGCTAATTTTTGCGGCACCGTCACCGTCAGCTTGTTCATGTAACTTACTTTATACAAATACACCTAATCAGTTTTTTTGACAACTGCCGGTGACGGTGACGGCGACGCAATGCACGTTATGTACTTTCACTTTAAGAATAACTTCTATTTTTGATCGAAAAAATTAAAATCATAGTATAACGATTAAAAATGATCGAAAAAATAAAAGTCATAAAGTAACGATTAAAAATGATCGAAAAAGTAAAAATCATAATAAACCGATTAAAGATGATCGAAAAAATATAAATCAAAAAATAACGATTAAAAATGATCGAAAAAATTAAAATCATAAAATAACGACTAAACACGATCGAAAAAATAAAAATCTCAAAATAACGATTAAAAATTATCGAAAAAATAAAAATCATAAAATAACGATTAAAAATTATCGAAAAAATAAAAATCACAACATAACGATTAAATTTTGATTTTTATTATAAAAATCATAACGGTTACGGTCCCTGCTTGAATGTACTAAATGTGCGCTTGACGTGAGTTGATACAAGTGGTGCCCAATTTAAATATGGAACGTTTAAAACCTTCATATTATCAGGAATAAGGGCTTTTTCCTTGCCCTTTCCAACTAAAGGCCAGTATGGGGCTCACAAGAAAACGGACATGAAAAAATTGCCATTATATCGTGTGTGTGTGTGTAATGGGACGGGCATATATTTCTGTTGCAAAAATGGGTTACCTTGTGCTCTTTTTCCACAAAAAAACTTTAGAAAACCGTACTATAAAGTGATTTTCTTAAGAACTGCGTACTGCCGTAAGAAAATTTTACACAAGAAAATTGTTTAGCCATTTCTTATACGTCTTATCTTAAAAAAGGCAACATCAAATGTGTATATATGGAATCAGGGAAAGCTAAGTTGTGGATATTCTTAATCGAATATACTATATCTCGTTAGCAGAAAAAAGGCAATTTCACTCAAATCCTTTCCCTGGTCATAACAATTGATCATTGACGAGAATATAAAAATTCGATAATTTTAATACATTTCTTTATACTGTAAGTATCCATTATAAATTTCTAAGAATGTAATTATTACTTGCAAAAATAAAAATACAACTATATTAAAAAATAAAAAAAAAGTTATTCCTGTTTAACATTGGTAGGTCTCATTTGGCCCACCCTGTATTAAAACAATTGCCCCCGGCAGGCATCAAATATATGACATAATTGTTCAACGCGGTTCTGTATATCGGTTTTATACCTCCTCAATGGAAAGTCTCACAAGTTAAAATGATCTTAAAACCTGGAAGAAATGCTGATAAAGTTCATCATATCGCCCTATTAGCTTACTATCGCTGGTCTCCAAACTCCTGGAAGTGATTTTACAACGCTTTTATCAACTTGCAATGTAGTATGTCCAGACCAGTGTTGCCGTTTTAGCCCTTTGGTGGCTAGATTTAGCTACCACATACTTTTTTTGGCCACATAAATTTAAAATTGCCCCTAGCCCTTTTTTAGCCCTTTGGAAAATCTATTTATACTTGGCATGAGAAAGTTGTATATGCTTAATTTGATCTCATTTTTTTTATCTATGTAAGAGATGAATTTTTAAACTAAGAAAGACTCATATACGTATGTATATACATATATGTATTGTATGTTCCTTACGTTTTTATACTACTATAGTTTAAAATAGATAAGTTTACGGCCCTTAAAATGCTTTATTTGTTAAATGGCCCATCAAATCGATTGACCGTGTATGTTCTTGTGGTTGGATTGTACCAGCTGCTGGTGTGACTTCAAAAACTATTTGAAAATTTTATGATTGTACCAGCATGCTGGTGTCGCCACTGGTGAAATTAGCTAAATTTTCTAAGTAAAAAGTATTTTGGCGGAAATTTCTTGCCCTATATGGGTCAAAGCCGTGTTTGTGGAAGATTAAGTTCACGATATTGAAGTTGTGAATTTCAAAAAAAACAATGTTTAAAAAAATGGTAGAAAAATTATGAAATTTCGGCTCTTATCATTTCGATCTTTCCTCGACCTCATTTGTAAAGAAATAAATATTTTACTAGCATGCTGGTAAGTTATATGCTTCGAGCCTGATGGAGCCAGCAAGCTGGTGTCGTATATTTCCTCTTTTATACAAAAAGGTTTTTGGTTGGATAAAATATTACCTTTTTTCCAGACTTCATTGTTTTTCTATACCATTACTTATTGAAAATGTTTGCGTGTATACTTATATATGTATATGCAAGTAAAAAATTTAGCTACCATTTTTAGCCACAACGACTTTTTTTAGCTCTTTTTTAGCCCTTTTTTTAACAGAATTTGGCTACCGCTAAAAATGATTCGCGGCAACACTGGTCCAGACCACCATACTATAAATATAGCAAAGGTATTTATGGGAAACCTAGTCTAGATATCAACCTCGTCGTAGGTATCATATCAAAGACATATAATTAGAAAAACTCTAGAGATAGATGTCGCCTCGCCAGAAGAAGTTAAAAATATGCACTGCATACGCTACAGCGGTAATGGACGACACGCCATTTCTTTAAATCAAATTAATTGCTGCTATATGTATGTATGTACATATGTAGGCATATACTAAATGTGAGCAAACAACATTTTGCTTACATAGTCTTCTGTTCTATTTTCACTGCAAGTTGAATTATTTTAGTATCTATTTCAAAATTTTATACAGACAAGACTAAAAAGTAGAAAATAAATAAAATAAAAAAAACGTTTTAATATACAACGCTTTTATAAATGGACTAAAATTAGAAAATAATATTTCTCAGTCCCATAGAACTTGTTTTGATAACTTTTGATTTTGAAATTTTAGCAAAAGTCATTATAAACAATTTATGAGATTGAAAATGAAAAGCGTGGGGCGCATGTAATAGGCCTGATTTGAAATTGAAGAGTAATATATGTATGTACGTGGGTATATTAATAACGACCGCTTAAAATCGATCTCAAATTTGTACTTTCGCTGTAGAAATTTTAGGTCTATGTTATGTATGTAGTTTGAATATTGTCAATTAAATCTAATCCTTTGTATTGCATGCGCTCCACGTTTCTCGTTTTCAATCTCCTAAATTGTTTATAATGACTTTTGCTAAAACTTCAAAATCAAAAGTTATCAAAACAAATTCCGACACAGGCATCGTATCAAGGAGATACAATTAGAAGACTCTAGATGTCGCCCCGCCAGAAGAAGTTAAATATTGCGCCTAAATATATGCACTATTTATATACGTCACAGCGGAAATGGACGACACGCCATTTCTTTAATTGAAATAAACTGCTGCTGTATGTATGTATGTACATATGAACGTTTATACTAAATGCGAGCAAACAACATTGTGCTTGCATTGTCTTCTGTTCTCTTTCACTGCAAGTTGAATTATTTTAATATCTATTGCAAAATTTTGTACAGACGAAGACTAAAAAGTAGAAAATAAATAAAATAAAAAAAACGTTTTAATATACAACGCTTTTATAAATGGACTAAAAAGCAGAAAATAATATTTCTCAGTCCCACAGAATTTGTTTTGATAACTTTTGATTTTGAAATTTTAGCAAAAGTCATTATAAACAATTAATGACATTGAAAATGAAAGGCGTGGGGCGCATGTAATACACTTGAGTTGATATGAAAAGTAACATATTTATGTATGTATGTGGGCATATGAATAACGACCGCTTAAAATCGATCTCAAATTTGTACTTTCGCTGTAGAATGTTATGTAGTTTGACTATTGTCAATGAAATCGAATGCTTTTTATTGCATGCGCTCCAAGTTTTTCGTTTTCAATGTCATTAATTGTTTATAATGACTTTTGCTAAAATTTCAAAATCAAAAGTTATCAAAACAAATTCTGTGGGACTGAGAAATATTATTTTCTACTTTTTAGTCCATTTATAAAAGCGTTGTATATTAGAAAGTTTTTTTTAAATTTATTTATTTCTTAAAAGATTGTTTCCACTCATCGAGAAGAAGCACCTTATTCCGAATCACCAATTTGGATTTAGAAGAAGGCACAATCTAACAAGTTCATAGGCTTGTCGATAAAATTCCGTCAGCATTTGACTAAAAGAAATACTGAACTGCTGGTTTCCTGGACATATCACAAGCCTTTGATCGCGTTTGGCACGATGAGCTACTTTATAAAATAAAAACTACCCTCCCTACCAACTACTATATATTTATTCAGCTATATCTGAAAGAGCGCTACTTCTTCGCTAAACAAGGCGTAGAGCAGTCTGAACTACATAAAAGTTAGGCGGAGTGCCACAAGGCAGCGTAATGGGCCCAATACAATCAGGCATGTTCTGCATATCGTACGATTTTAAATCGGTGCGATTTACAAAATCTATTTCGGAGGATTTATAACAAAGGGGGAAAAATTGCCACTAAATCGATGGATATAACATAAATAATGTATTTCTACCAGTTTCCATTTTAAACATTTAATACTTTGAGCTGTATGAGCTTTACAATGATATAGACATAGTACAGCGAATTAAAATTCAGCGCCTCTGCTGGCTTGGCCATGTCGTTCGAAATGCTCCTGTTCTAAAAATATTCAACGCGGACCGCGATGCTGGTAAGAGAGGAAGAGGAAGGCCTCCTCTGCGTTGGAAAGACCAGGTGGTAAAGGACTTGGATTCACTTGGCATTTCCAATTGGCGTCAGTTAGCACAGAAGAGAAATTACTGGCGTGCTGTTTTGGACTCGGCCAAAATCGCTTAGCCGGTTACAGCGCCAATAAAGAAGAAGAAGAAGAATACTTTGATTACAAATATACAACAATACTTTGCAAATCGCACCGATTTGAAATCGTACGATTTGCAGAACATGCCTGTATATCTCCTCTATACGTACGATTTGCCTATTGCTGATGGCGTCATTATTGGCATCATTGCTGATGACACTGCTATTTTAGCGAAAGACATTGCCCCTAATACAGCTTCATGAAAACTTTAAAATGCACTTAATACAATCGATGATTGGTTTAAAAAATGGCGGATGAGAGCACTAAATCTGTCCAAGTAACGTTCACACTCAACAGAGGTACATGCCCGTACGATATTAACATACCACAAAGGAACAAAACCTGGACAGCTCACATCTTTACTAAGCGTAAAGCACTGTGCCTAAAGCTAAGAAATTTACATTGGCTTATAAACCGTAACTCCCAACTATCAACTGACAACAAACTTTTGCTGTACTCAACTGTCATAAAACAGATTTGGACCTACGGTATTCAGCTGAAATACTATAAAGATTCCAATCGAAAACTCTTCGAATGATTGTTAACGCACCTCAATACATTACTAATGACCAACTGCATCTTATAACCTGAGACTACAAAGCCATACTAACCTACTTATAGAGGAGCTGTTATCTACCCCAAACATTTTTACTCGCCTAAAGAGGAAGTCAACAAAAGATCTTAGGGCGCTGTTACGCAGACGATCATATGATCCCTGGTCACCAATTGTTATTGCTTTCACAGCACAAAGAAACAAGTAATTTTTAGCAAAAAAAACTACTTAAAAAAATATATATATATCAATATATTTCATGATCCAATGATCGGATCTAAACCAAATTAGTATGGGACCACCTCTGAGACACTACCTTTCCGTTGCAAAATTTGAAATTTTTGAAAGATATTGAAATCGGTTGACGTGGGTGGTGCAAAGTTATGCGGTAACATACATAAAAAAAAAAAATATTCCGACGAACTGATAACCTCCTCCTTTTTTGGAAGTCGGTTAAAAATTGAGAGCGAGCGAGAGAACTGAACCGCATGACCAAACGGTTCAAATTTGACCAGCCGGCTGAGACCGAATCACTGTTCAAAAAAGGGTTGGCTTGTGAATACCATTTACTATTTGTTCCTTTTAGTAGCGAAATGGAGTATTTTTCATACTATTCCTCCTTTTAGTAGCAGAATGGTACATTTTTGCTGCTGATATATACAAAGTAGTACATAAGTAGAATAAACTTAATGCTAGCAACCCTTAGTTTGTTTGCTTTTGACATTTTTTTATACACATTATTTTCTTATTTTTTTCATCATTTCATAACACAAATGTAAAAAGTAGTAAAAACTGGACCAAAGACATACAACTGGGCGAAAGAAATACGCTGGTCATTTGACCCTCTGCATAACAGCATGTTGGTCAAAGAGAGTAAGAATGGAAAAAATTTGAGAAAAAGTGCGTTGACCAGGGATCATATGATCGTCTGCGTAACAGCGCGCTTAGCTGATTATGCGCGCTGATCTCGCACATTGGTTGTACGCCAATGAAAAAATTACTTTATACTTTTATATGTATATGTTGAGACAAATAGTTTGTTGAATGTATTACGTACAGATTGCAATAAAAACTGGATTACAAAAAAAAAAAAAAAAATGGTTAAGGCCTATTTTTTGTTGAGTTTTTATCAGTGTAATTAGACCCTGGCGAGGGTAGCAATGGGAGGCAGAACGCCCTTAACTTGTAAAAATCACTGCCCAAAAATAGGACTTAGTTAAGGCTGCAATTTTACCCATTGTGGTTCTGATGGTCCACAATTACCAGAATAACATATACAGACCGATCAGCCAGTAATAAAAGGGTGGCAGAACACCCCAAACGTGTGTTGATTATTCAGTTAAGTCTGAAACTTTCATATGCTATTCTGGCAACGATTTCAAGTCTCAAACTAAATTGGCAGATCGAAATTCCGGTATTAACTACCTGGCCTTGATTTCGTATAATTTGCGGCAAAATTTATTTGAGTCAACATTAGCCTGAAAAAAAACAAAGTTGACCGCTTGTTAGAGCTTCGCGCAGTGTTGCCAAATTTTTTTTAACTACCAAAGCTCACCAAAATCAACCAAAATCTTTTCGGTATTTTTAACTTTTTTTTCAATATCAAGTTTATTAAAATCAAGGATAACATAACATTTAGTAAAACTAAAGCAGCTGGTACAATAAAAACAAATTAACTACGTAAACAATTCGTTTTTCTGCCCAGGCTTATACATAAGGGCATACATCAAGATAACCGACCGTTCAGGTATGGAATAACTAAAAAAGCAGATCGATAGTACTTTTTACGCTGATTTCAACTATATAAATATTATTTGGCGCAATTGAAAAGTAAAGAAGATATAGAGGTTACAAAAAAATTGTGTGATATTTTAAATATTAATATTTTCTAAACTACTAACCGATTAAAAAGGCAATGATAAAATAAATAAAGATAATTAATTTATCTTCAAGTCGATATATAACGTGTATTCGTGTTTATATATTTAAGCCAGGAGTTCTGCGCAAATATCAGCCCTCTTCTTCGGTAACACAGAAAGGAGAATTCTACTTAGGGAGGATTATAATCCCTAAGTGCGGCGAAGGTCGCCTACGCCGAAAGGTGTTCTCTGCAGAAGGTGTTCAGCCCCCCTTCTTCGGCAACACGAACCTGCACTATCTAAATAATATATGGGTCATTCCATACAATATTTACACCTCAATATTTTTATTGGGGTGAAAAATATATTTTATATTATATTATATTATTATTTTTTAATTGAAAAAGTAATGAATTACAATCACAATACATATAAAGCACTAGCGATAAAGCCATCAGATTGACGTATTTTCGGTAGTAATATTAATATTACATTATATTTCAAAATACATTTTAATTTTGTTTATAAAGTATATAAATCTTTTTATGTTTTCTTCGTTTACTTTGGTTAGAAGTTCTATTGTGCGGTTTGCTGTTGATTGTCTTATTGAATGTAATGCTACATAGCTTGTAACGATGCGTTTGATAGTAAGTATCTCTTCGTTGCAGAATTTACAGATATGATTTTGTGGATTGTTGTTTTGAAACAAGTGGTTGTGGGTTATGCGTGTGTGACCGAGGCGAAAACGAGTGTATATTATGGTGTCTCGTCTTGAAATTGTTCCTGGGAAGATTGGAGGAATGAGGTTTGGGTTTAAGCATTTATAGTACTGACTTTTATTTTGCCAGTGTTGGGCCTTAAGTTGTCTATTTACTTTATTTATTGCGTTTTTTAGGTCGTTCTTGTTAAAGCTGCGTGCTATGTGTAAAGGTGAGTTGGTGGCAAGTTTTGCTGCTGTGTCTGCCAGGGTTTTGCCAATTATACCGATGTGACTGGGAATCCACATCCATTTTATATTTATAGCATTAGATGTTAATATGTCTCTGATTTGGGATATCACAGTATCGTTGTTGTTTATGGTTTTAACCGAAGACAAAGTTCAGAGTGAGTCAGTGCAGATAAGCCATTTCCTTTGATTTTTTCTGCTATTTTACAAGCATAATAAACTGCAGTCGGAGCCAAACACTAACATATGTGTAAGCGTCAATCTATTATTATTATTAGAAATACAAATATTTCTAATTTTCTACCTAAGCCGTTTCTAACGTACCACTAGAGTCGTAAATAATTCTTATATTTACTTAATATTGTTATCATTTAATCTTTGTAAAATTGAACAAAAGATTTTTGATATTCACCGCAACTGATCTGGTAGCACTTAACCTCAAGTACAATTTTGTTATTTGGTCGAGATCTGGCAACCAAAAATTCCGAACATATCTTTTGACATTCTCTTTTTCTTATTTCTTTTTGTTTAAAAATTACTATCCAGTCGTGCTAAAATTAAGCCCTTTCTTCTTTTCGTGGAATTGGCCAGCTACAGACGTCTCCAGGATAACCACATTGTAATATAATAAATTATCTTTTATATTAAACAATTTATTATCGCAGGTAACTAAGCATTTTCATTTCTTCGCTACATTGGTCGTCTGTTCAATTTCATCTTGAACACTGTGAGAAAAAGGGTTGGTTCGTTGGTTAGAGTTCGCTCAACAGTTCAACTTTATATTGAACATTCTGGTCCTTCGAGCCGGATAGCTCATTCCGGTTCAAATCTTAACGAAACCAAAAGCCCCTACCCAGTACGTCAGCCGAATATCACTCAACGCCAATATGGCTGATGCTCGCACCCTTGAATCAAAAGTGCAGCTTCAATTGAATCGGGTTGAGCTACTAAAAACCGCTTCAGATCCCATTAAAAAGTCGTCCGTTGCCGAACTTACAAAAATTAAACTTCAGTCTCGCCTTTAGCATTTGGAAAAAACGTGGGAGAGAATTGAGCGGGAACACGAGTTTTCTACTATGTTCGAAATTTACGATCAACAAAAAGTATATTTGCTGCAATTGCTTGCTGAATTAACGTAGCTAATCCTCATGACGGTTCTGTCCTCGCTGATACCTCAGTTGTAGCTTCAACGTCGTTGATAAGAGCTCGTCTACCCGAACTTAATCTCCCCACGTTCGATGGCACTTTCCGAAACTGGAGATCCTTTAGAGATATGTATACTTCGCTCGTCGGCTCCAGCTCTGTCCTCGACAACGTCATTAAGCTGAAATACTTGAAGCGAAGCGTGTCTAGAGAAGCAGCACGGTTGTTAGCTACCTTTGCGATTACTGCTGAAAATCTCGCTCCAGCATGGAACAAATTAGTCGAAAAATACGAAAACAAACGTGTTCTCGAGACATTATTCACTATGAAAAGACTATCGCTTGCGTCAGCAAAAGGGCTACATGGATTACTATCAATCGTCGCCGAAACCCTTTCGGCCTTGAAAGAGCTGGGTGCTCCTGTCGACAAATGGGATCTTATGATTGTTCATCTCATGACTCGGTGCCTTGATACCACCACGTGTCAAGCCTGTGCGTTTGACCAGGGAGCCGCTACTAATCCAGCCGATCTTGCAAATCTTTGTCGAAGCTCGTGCCGCTGCACTAGAAACTATTGATCGCCATGACCAAGTAAAACCTCAGCCAAATCACAAAGTGGAGAGTCATGTTACAACACCTTCTTCCAGTTTGCCCGCCGTTCAGTCACGATGTGTTTTGCGCTCTGAGAATCACAAGCTGTTCCACTGCTCAACCTTTAACCAGAAAACTCCCGCTGAACGAAAGGAAATAATAAAAGCTAAGCAGTTGTGCTTCAACTGTTTAGGCTCTCATCCGGTAAAGGACTGTCAGTCAAAAGGAACGTGTCGTAAGTGTAAACAACGTCGCAATACCTTATTACACAGTGCCTTTCGCAGGTCCAGGCAATCAAGTGTCAACCACGTGACTGTCGATCCTGAAGAACTAAGCCCCTTGCAGGCCCAACAAAGCTATTCGCAATCAATCAGTGGAGAGGAGTCAGCGGTGGTTAATCACGCTACGGCAGGAACTTCTCCACGCTCCAATGTCCTATTAGCAACATCATTGGTGGAAATTCAGGATGATCATATGCGTCACTTAATTCGAGCTCTAATTGATAAGAGCTCTCGTTTATCAGCGAACGCGTTGTCCAACTTCTTCGCTTAAAACGTTTAGCGGCCTCACTAAGTTTATTCGGCGTGGGGGCGTCTCATATCTCGACAGCTCGCGGCATGATATCTATAAATTTACATTCACCAACAACAAAACGACTTACATGTACAGTTACCGCTTTCATCCTGCCTAAGCTCGCAGGGCTCTTGCCGTCCTTCGTAACAAAATCTACAGAATGGTCAGAGATTAGAGACTTACAGCTCGCCGACCACTCATTCAGTACTCCAGGAAAAATCTACATGATTCTGTACGCCGAAATTATACAAACGGGTGTCCGTAAAGGTCCAAAACACACACCGAGCAACGGTATTTGGGTGGATTCTTTCCGGATCTATCGAAAGTAATTCGTCCATTGCATCTGCTCGAATTCATTATTGCTCACGAGATGACGAACTAAATCAACTAATTCGAAGTTTTTGGAAACCGGAGGAAGTTCCGACTACTCCTTTAATTTCTTGACTGAAACCGGAAGAGGAAGTTTGTGAAATTCACTTTCAGAAAACGCACACCCGCACTGAAACCGGACAATATGTTGATCGGATTCCCTTGAAAGCATCGCCGTCCGCGCTTGGAGATTCAAGGTCAACTGCAGCTCGAGTTCTTTTCCCTTTGAAACGACGATTAAACGCAAATTCGGAATACGCAAGTATGTGTTCGGAATTTTTAAGTGAGTATGAAAGCAGTCTTCATATGAGCAAAGTTCCTGATGGCTACGTATCGAGATCACGTATCTACTATTCCCTCATCACGGCAACAAAACTACGTGTAGTTTTCAGTGGCTCAGCGCGAACAATGAGCGGAAAATCCCTGAACGATATTTTCCACACAGGTGAAAAACTGCAGACCGAGCTTCCGGATGTTCTACATTATTTTCGTCGCCATAAGTACGTGGTATCTACCGATGTGGAGCAAATTTATCGTCAAGTTCTGGTTGATCAAGATGATTGGAACTTGCATCGAATTTTATGGTTGACAGGTGGGAAATTAGTTGAGTATCATTTGCGCACTGTCACTTATGGTCAAGCATGCGCACCATTCTTAGCTCTGCGAGCTCCCCAGCAGCTTGTAACAGACGAAGGCCACCGATTTCCACTTGCGGTGCCTATGCCAACCACAGGACGCTGCGTTGATGACGAATTCGGTGGCGCTGATACCATCGAAGAATGCATTGATTTGGTCAGTCAAACTCTACAACTTTGCAATGCTGGTCAATTCAAGCTTCATAAATTGAGCAGCAATCATTCAATAATTCTCGCACACTTGGAACCTACCCTCTTCTTGTGCCTGAAGCCAACGTCAATTTCGATTCAGTAAGCATTATTCGGACCCTCGGCTTAAGCTGGAATCCAGACTCTGACAATTTTAATTTCTACAATTATTTCACTGCTGTACAAAATATTACAAAACGCACTGTTTTATCGCGCATCGCTCAGTTATTTGATCCTCTGGGATTTATTTCGCCAATTATCGTCACTGCAAAAATGTTCATGCAAAATCTATGGCTTCAATAACTTGAATGCGAACAGCCACTTCCCGAACACTTGAAAAAATCTTGGCACGAGTTTGAATCTCATCTTTAGGAACTGAGCATTCTTAAAATCCCGCGCCATCTCGGCCTTACTCAACATGCCAAGGTAGAAGTTCACGGGTTCTCCGATGCCTCATTGGCTGCTGTTGTTTATGTTAAAGTTCAACAAAGTGACAACATTTCCGTGAGTTTTGTTCAAGCAAAAACTAAATTAACTCCAATTTCCAGAGTTTCTATTCCTCGCCTTGAACTCACTGCCGCCGTGCTGCTCATGTCATCGCCGTATGGCACCCGCACCAGTGTGGCTCTGGACTGACTCATCTGTAACACTAACGTGGCTTACGAATCATCCACCCAAGTCGAAGGACTTTGTCGCAAATCGAGTCAGTTTTGTCCAAGAAAAATTACCCTATGCAAAATGGAGGTTTTTTCCTGGGAAGGATAACCCAGCTGACTGCGTGCCACGTGGTATGAATACTCGACAATTGCACTCTCACCACATTTGGTGGCAGGGTCCACCATGGCTTCGGTTAGACAGCACATGTTGGCCAAAGTCCATAGTTAATACGTCCCAACAGGCTCAAACTGAGGCACGGAAAGGAGAATAAACATATACCCTATATAGTAAAGCAGTGGACTCTGAACCTGCGTTGCTGAACCGTTATTCAGATTTAACTAAATTACTGCGCGTAACTTCATGATGTTTCCGGTTCATTAACAACGCTCGTCGAAGTCAAAATAGTAATCGTGAGAAATGGTTGTCAGTTACTGAAATGCAATACTCATTACTATTCTGGATAAAATTCGTTCAACATGTCGCCTTCAAGAAAGAATTAAGCGCTCTATCCGGTAAGCAGAAAACACTAAAGAAGAACTGCTGCTCGATGTTTAATTTAAATCCTTTTATTGATTCTGATGGTTTTCTTCGGGTTGGTGGTCGCATGGAGCGCTCTACGCTAGTATACGATGCAAAGCATCCATATATTTTGCCGCGTCATTCAGCCTTGTCGAAGCTGATTATTAGAGATCACCGCACACTTCATGGAGGAACTAGCTCTCCGTTAGCCTTACTCCGACAATGTTTCTGGATTATCGGTGGACGTGCATTGGTGCGGACATCAATCCTGCGATGTGTCACATGTGCTCGATTTCGAGCTGAACGCCAGCAGCAACTTATGGGCCAACTCCATCAAGAGTTACCAGTACTCGTTTGTTTCAGCACACGGGAGTGGATTACGCCGGTCCCTTTATTTTGAAAGAGCTCCGCGGCCGCTCTCGCACAACATACAAAGCATACGTCGCGCTATTTATATGTTCAGCGACAGCCTACACTCATCTCGAATTAGTAACCGATTATAACGCTGAATCCTTCATCGCAGCCTATAAAAGACTCGCTGGAATTTACGGTATATGCAAAACCCTCACCAGCGATCGAGGAACAAACTTTGTTGGTGCCGACAAAGAACTAAACCAACTATTTTCATCAGCTTCAAGTGAGATGACCCGCCTTAGTCACTTCGTGTCAAAGGATGGAACACAATGGCGTTTCAACCCACCGTCTGCTCCATGCACCGCTGAAGCATCACCTCAAGCGTGTTATGAAGGACTCCTTGTTTACATGTGAAGAGTTTACTACGACTCTTCGACAGATTCAAGCTGTTCTTAACTCCAGACCGCTTTGCAGACTTACTGATGATCCAGATGATTTGGATTACCTTACACCGGGTAATTTCTTGGTCGTTGCACCCATAGCTACGTTACCAGAGCCTAATACGACTAAGGTGCCGAAAACTCGTCTCTCGCGCTGGCAATTAACAAGGCGTTTAACTGAGAAATTCTGGGATAAATTGCGAACGGAGTATTTGCAACAACTACAAGCTCGCTACAAGTGGCAACAACCTACATCCTCCATTCAAATTGACTCAATAGTTTTCATAATCGACGAAAGATACCCTCCCTCCAAATGGCCGCTGGGTAGAGTCGTAAAACTGCATCCTGGTGAGTATAACTTAATCTGAGTCGTTACCATTAAGACAGCAACAACTACTCTTGTGCGTCCAATTAGTAAGCTGTGTCTACTCCCGAATTCTGCAGATCACGAAGATGATATACCAGAGGCTCAACTATCAACAACCACTTGAAAAGCATTTTTTAGTACATTTATTACACCACTTTTGGGTGCAACGCGGGGAGTATGTTAGAAATACAAATATTTATAATTTTCTACCTAGCCGTTTCTAACGTAACACTAGAGTCATAAATAAGTTCTTATATTTACTTAATATTGTTATCATTTAATCTTTGTAAAATTGAACAAAAGATTTTTGATATTCACTACAACTGATCTGGTAGCACTTAACCTCAAGTACAATTTTGTTATTTGGTCGAGATCTGGCAACCAAAAACTCCGAACTTTTTTTTTGACATTCTCTTTTTCTCCTTTGTTCGTTTAAAAATTACTATACCGTCGTGCTAAAATTAAGCCCCTTCTTCTTTTCGTGGAATTGGCCAGACGTCTCCAGGATAACCACATTGGGCATTTCTGCTGCCGATGTTGAGTTTTTAGTCGGCTCTAACCGAAAGTTTTTTTGCGAACTCTGTGCTGCTCGCAAGCGGCGGTCCATCCGCACACCCCCACCGTCAGTTTGTGGCGATCAGACAATACTAATCGATGTGCCGACAACGAATTTATGTGCGAACATTTCACCGCAACAACAAGTGCCAAAACAAGTCCCAATGGAAATGTCCGCTGTGAGTGAAAGCAATTCGGAAATCAGCCTACAATCAGTGCTTGTAGAAATCGCTGCTCTTAAATCTTAGAATGCTCTTGCGCTGGCTGCAATAAGTTCTCTCCAAGCGGATAAGCAGCTGTTGATTGCAAAAACAATGGAACTATGCACAGATATAAAAGAAATGCGAAAACACCAAACCGATGTTGTCTGCTCTGCCCTTGCGTCTCTTACCGCTGATATAACAGCAATACGAAAGTGTGAAAGCGATGATGTCTCCTCTGCCCTTGCGCAGCTTACTGCTGAGGTAAAAGACCTTCGTGCATGTGTTCTTGCATGTGAGTGTAATGCAAAGAAAACTAAAAACGCCAAAACCAAGGCAAAGAAACAACAGCCTCTTCTATCAAAGCCTACTGCTTCGACGACTACAAACGAGCCTACATCTCCACTTGTTGATTCTGTCGATTACAACTCTCACTCCGTTGATCTCACAACATCGGATCGCTCAAATGCTGCTGAGCTGCTTCAGTCAACCGAGCAGTGTAACGTAGGCGCTACTGTTCTAGAGCAGTCAACTGCGCACTTCACGTATGCAGGTATACTCGGCGCTGACATTGTTAATGCTACTTCTGTTGATACTGTCTCTTCACGCTCATCTTCTAACGCTAACACTGCTCCTACTGCTCTGAACAACAGTGTTAAAATTGACAACCATCCCAGCAAGAAACTACGAGGTATAGTGGGTAGTAATGTGAGTAGTGAGTTAAAAGTCGCTCCTCGTGTAAAATGGCTACACCTTTCTTCCTTTGAGAAGTCTGTTACTGCTGATACCATAATATCATACGTTTCGAAGCACTCGTCTATCGACTCAAGTTTGCTTACTTGTTACTTGCTAGTTGTTACTTGCTAGTTAAAAAAGACGCTGATGTTAAAATATTGAAGCGAATGAATTTCAAGCTAAGTATACCATCACCTTATTATGATACCCTTCTTAACTCAGCAATATGGCCAACTGACGTGATTGTTCGTCCGTTCGAGTTTTTTCGGAAAGGAGCTACTGCACCACCAAAACCATAACAGATTCCGTTTCCAATAGAATTCTTTCCAAGTCTCTAAGGATTTACTTCCAAAATGTTTCCGGACTTAGAACAAAGTCCAACACTATATTTAATTTGAGTGCTCACTTGGACTATGACATCTATGTTCTTATTGAGACTTGGCTAAATGCCGAGTTTAGCGAAAATGAATATTTTGATTCCAATCTCTTTAATGTTTACCGGAAAGACCGAGATTCCCAGGAAACAGGACTGTCAAGGGGATGCGGCGTTTTAATAGCTATTCAGCGTCGGTACCGATCAGCGTTGGTGCATTTAAATAACGAGGATTCACTTCTGGATCAGCTTTGCGTCTTGGTACATGGTAGCTCCAATCTTTACGTATGTGCTTCCTACATTCCACCGGCCAGTCCAGATAATTGGTACAAAGCGCATGTTGACAACGTAACGGCTCTCGTCGATAATAATTCTGGTTGCAACTTCTGTTTACTTGGTGATTTTAACTTGCCTAATATTGCTTGGTCATATGTAGACAATAACTTTGCCTTAACTGCAAAAAACATTAACAGCTTTACGGAGTCCTATTTAGTAGATAACTTTTTAAGTTCTGATCTTATACAAATTAATAACTATGTGAATAAGCTTTCTAGAATTCTAGATCTAGTTTTCATAAACGACAATATGAACTTCTCACTTAGTGAATGTCTCGATCCCATATCGTATACTAGTAACCATCACGTACCGCTTGTTATTCGCTTAGAATTCTACAGCTATAGAAAACTAAGTTCCGACAAACTTTCTAAAAATTTTTGCTTTAAACGTTGTAATTTTAGTGTTGTTAACAATGAAATTTCGATTTTGGATTGGGACTCACTCTTTGCGGGCGATAATCGCTCAACTTGCTTTGATACTTTTAAAATGAAGATGCACAAAATTTTTTGTAAGAATGTACCATGTACTAGTAGTAAATGCTATAAAATTCCTTGGTGTACGAAAAAATTAAAAAAGCTTAAGAATTTGAGGAACAAATTTAAAAAAAAAATTTAAACTATCTAATGCCCAAGCTCATAGGAATAAATATCTACACTTCTCTAAAAAATTTAAGTCTCTAAATAAAGTTCTTCAGGGTAATTGCTTGCGTAGAATTGAGGACGAAATTAAAACGAACCCAAAGGCATTCTGGCGTTACGTAAAATCCAGAAAGTCCTGCTCTAGCATTCCTTCGGAGGTGTTCTACAATGGAAACTACGCTTCCTCTACCAAAGAGGCTGTTGACCTTTTTGCGGTCTTTTTCAGTTCTAATTTTGAACCGGTGTCAGAATCAATTGCACACGATAGAGGGAACTCTACTTCCTCTGTTAATTTTGGTTCTCTTTCTCTAACTATCGATGATGTTNTTCGGAGGTGTTCTACAATGGAAACTACGCTTCCTCTACCAAAGAGGCTGCTGACCTTTTTGCGGACTTTTTCAGTTCTAATTTTGAACCGGTGTCAGAATCAATTGCACACGATAGAGGGAACTCTACTTCCTCTGTTAATTTTGGTTCTCTTTCTCTAACTATCGATGATGTTTGGGATGGTATGCAGCACATCAAAAGCGAATGGCAGGTAGATGTTGATGGTTTCTCATCTTTTTTTTTTCAAAAACTGTTCAGCGCTTGCCTATCCACTTATGTTAATGTTTAATAAATCGTTAGAATGTGGACAATTCATAGATGCTTGGAAAGTTACTTCTATCACGCCTATTTTCAAAGCTGGGAATAAAAACGGCATCGCGAACTATAAGCCCATTTCCAAACTTTCAACGGTTTCAAAGCTTTTTGAGTATATTATAAAACAAAAACTATACTTCGCTGTAAAACATAATATCTCTATGAATCAGCATGGTTTTATGGCTGGCAGGTCTACTGTCACTAATCTCGCTGTTTTTTCAGACTTTTGTATGTCGGCTTTCAATAACAGACTTCAAGTTGATGTGGTTTATACGGATTTTTCCAAGGCTTTCGACAAAGTCTGTCACTCAACTTTAATCTCCAAACTAATAAAGTTTGGGTTTCACTAGATTTTCTTAAAATGGATAAAGTCGTACCTTTTCAATAGGAAATCTGTAGTCGTTGTTGATAATGCCTCTTCTTATGCTTTTATTGCTTCTTCCGGTGTTCCGCAGGGCAGTATTTTGGGCCCCTTGTTCTTCGTAATTTTTATTAATGATATATCTCAATGTTTTCATTTCTCTGAGATTCTTTTATACGCTGACGACTTTAAAAATTTTAAAACAGTATCAAGCCTGTCTGATTCATACAATCTTCAGTCGGATCTCAACAATGTCGTGGAATGGTGTGATAAGAATCGACTTCAACTAAACATCAAGAAATGTTCTCATGTGTCATTTTCTAAGTGTAAGCATTTAACCTCTACCTCATATTTTATAAAGAACTCGCGTCTTAATACTCTCAATGAAATTTCTGATCTGGGTGTAATCTTTGACTACACTTTCCAGTTTCTTGGCCATTTGAATTATGTCATTGCCATTCCGACTTTACGGATCCATACACTTTAAAGTCACTATTTGTTTCGCTCGTTCGGTCTAAGCTGGAGTATGCCGTCTTTATATGGAGGCCATATCACCAGTGGCACATCTTCGTTTTGCACTCAGATCGTTAAACTTCGCTGACCCGATTCCTTCTCACAACGCAAGGAGTGCATTATTAAACTTAAAATCTTTGCAGGGTAGAAGAAGTATACTTTCATTCTGTTTTGTTTACGATATCATAAACGGGATAGTTGACTCTCCATTACTCTTAGAGCGCATTAGTTTTCATATCCCACAAAAAAATCTTCGGAGTAATGACTTATTCTTCCTAGAGCGGGTTAGAACTGTTTATGCCTCGATGGCACCTTTGCTTAGAACATTGAAAGAGTTTAACCACATTTCAAGTTCCTTGGCTTTTGATTTTTCGCTATCTAAATATAATTTCAAATTATCGCTCAATCAATTTTTTAAATAGCTACTTATTATGTATGTACATATAATTGTTCAAATATAGTTAGTTCTATGTAGTCTGTAAGAAATTTTGTATTTCTAGATTACTATTTCAATGAATAAATAAATAAATTTGAAATTTGAAATTTGAATAATATAATAAATTATCTTTTATATTAAACAATTTATTATCGCAGGTAACTAAGCATTTTCATTTCTTCGCTATATTGGTCGTCTGTTCAATTTCATCTTGAACACTGTGAGAAAAAGGGGAGGTTCGTTGTTTAGAGTTCGCTCAACAGTTCAATTTTATATTGAACATTATGGTCTTTCGAGCCGGATAGCTCATTGCGGCTCATATTTAAGCGAAACCAAAAGTACGTCAGCCGAATATCAATCAACGCCAATATGGCTGATGCTCGCACCCTTGAATCAAAAGCGCAGCTTCAATTGAATCGGTTTGAGCTACTAAAAACCGCTTCAGATCCCATTAAAAAGTCGTCCGTTGCCGAATTTACAAAAGTTAAACTTCAGTCGCGGCTTGAGCTTTTGGAGAAAACGTGGGAGAGAATTGAGCAGGAACACGAGTCAACGAGGTACCTAACCAACAATGTGTTTTCTACTATGTTCGAAATTTACGATCAACAAAAAGTATATTTGCTGCAATTGCTTGCTGAATTTACCGCCGATAATCCTCATGATGGTTCTGTCCTCGCTGATACCTCAATTGTAGCTTCAACGTCGTTCACAAGAGCTCGACTAGCCGAACTTAATCTCCCCACGTTTGATGGCACTTTCCGAAACTGGAGATCCTTTAGAGATATGTATACTTCGCTCGTCGGCTCCAGCTATGTCCTCGACAACGTCACTAAGCTGCAATACTTGAAGCGAAGCGTGTCTGGAAAAGCAGCACGGTTGTTAGCTACCTTTACGATTACTGCTGAAAATTTCGCTACAGCAAGGAACAAATTAGTCGCAAAATACGAAAACAAACGTGTTCTGATTGAAACTCATCTCGAGACATTATTCACCACGAGTCTTTGCTTGCGTCAGCAAAAGGGATACATGGATTACTATCAACCGTCCCCGAAACCCTTTCGGCCATTCACTCATTTTGTCGAAGCTCGTGCCGCTGCACTTGAAACTATTGATCGCCATGACCATGTTAAACCGCAGCCAAATCACAATGCGAACAGTCATGTTACAACACCTTCTTCCAGTTTGCCCGCCGTTCAGTCGCGATGTGTTTTGTGCTCTGAGAATCACAAGCTGTTCCAATGCTCAACGTTTAACCAGAAAACTCCCGCTGAACGAAAGGAAATAATAAAAGCTAAGAAGTTGTGCTTCAACTGTTTAGGCTCTCATCCGGTAAAGGACTGTCAGTCAAAAGGAACGTGTCGTAAGTGTAAACAACGTCACAATACCTTATTACATAGTGCTTTTCGCAGGTCCGGGCAATCAAGTGTCAACCACGTGACTGTCGATTCTGAAGAACTAAGCCCCTTGCAGACCCAACAAAGCGATTCGCAATCAATCAGTGGTGAGGAGTCAGCGGTAGTTAATCACGCTACGGCAGAAACTTCTCAATGCTCCAATGTCCTATTAGTAACATCATTGGTGGAAATTCAGGATGATCATATGCGTCACGTACTTCAAGCTCTAATTGATCCGGATAAGAGCTCTCGTTTATCAGCGAACGCGTTGTCCAACTTCTTCTATTAAAACGTTCAGCGGCCTCAGTAAGTTTAGTCGGCGTGGGGGCGTCTCATGTCTCGACGACTCGTGGCATCTGTAAATTTACATTCACAAGCAACAAAACGACTTGCATGTACAGTCACCGCTTTCATCCTGCCTAAGCTCACAGGACTCTTGCCGTCCTGCGTAACAAAATCTACAGAATGGTTTCACATTAGAGGCTTACAGCTCGCCGACCCCTCATTCAGTACTCCCGGAAAAATCGACATGATTCTGTACGCCAAAATTATACAAACGGGTGTCCGTAAAGGTCCAAAACACGGATCATAGCTCAAGCAACGGTATTTGGGTGGATTCTTTCCGGATCTATCGAAAGTAATTCGTGAATTGCATCTGCTCGAATACACTATTGCTCACGAGATGACTAACTAAATCAACTAATTCGAAGTTTTTGGAAACCGGAGGAAGTTCCGACTACTCCTTTAGATTCTCGACTGAAACCGGAAGAGGAAGTTTGTGAAATTCACTTTCAGAAAACGCACACCCGCACTGAAACCGGGCAATATGTTGATCGGAATCCCTTGAAAGCATCGCCATCCGCTCTTGGAGATTCAAGGTCAGCATCAGCTCGAGTTCTTTTCTCTTTGAAACGACGATTAAACGCAAATTCGGAATACGCAAGTATGTGTTCGGAATTTTTAAGTGAGTCTGAAAGCAGTCTTCATATGAGCAAAGTTCCTGATAGCTACGTATCGAGATCACCTATCTACTATTTTCCTCATCACTGCGTTCTCCGGCCATTCAGCACTACAACAAAACTACGTGTAGTTTTCAATGGCTCAGCGCGAACAATGAGCGGGAAATCTCTGAACGATATTGTCCACACAGGTGAAAAACTTCAGACCGAGCTTCCGGATGCTCTACATTATTTTCGTCGCCATAAGTACGTGGTATCTGCCGATGTGAAGCAAATGTATCGTCGAGTTCTGGTTCATCAAGACGATTGGGACTTGCAAAGAATTTTATGGTCGATAGGTGGGAAATTAGTTGAGTATCATTTGCGCACTGTCACTTATGGTCAAGCATGCGCACCATTCTTAGCTCTGCGAGCTTTCCAGCAGCTTGTAACAGACGAAGGCCATCGATTTCCACTTGCGGTGCCGATGCTAACCACAGGACGCTACGTTGATGACGAATTCGGTGGCGCTGATACCATCGAAGAATGCTTTGATTTGGTCAGTCAAACTATACAACTTTGCAATGGTGGTCAATTCAAGCTTCAAAAATTGAGCAGCAATCATTCAATAATTCTCGCGCATTTGGAACCTACCCTTCTTGCGACTGAAGCCAACGTCAATTTCGATTCAGAAAGCATTATTCGGACCCTCGGCTTAAGCTGGAATCCAGGCCCTGACAATTTTCATTTCTACAATTATTTCACTGCTGTAAAAAATATTACAAAACGCACTGTTTTATCGCGCATCGCTCAGTTATTTGATCCTCTGGGATTTATTTCGCCAATTATCGTCACTGCAAAAATTTTCATGCAAAATCTATGGCTTCAAAAACTTGGATGGGATCAGCCACTTCCCGAACACTTGAAAACATCTTGGCACGAGTTTGAATCTCATCTTTAGGAACTGAGCATTCTTAAAATCCCGCGCCATATCGGCCTTACTCAACATGCCAAGGTAGAAGTTCACGGGTTCTCCGATGCCTCATTGGCTGCTATGAGTGCTGTTGTTTATGTTAAAGTTCAACAAAGTGACAACATTTCCGTGAGTTTTGTTCAAGCAAAAACTAAATTAACTCCAATTTCCAGAGTTTCTATTCCTCGCCTTGAACTCACTGCCGCGGTGCTGCTCATGTCATCGCCGTATTAAAACTGGCATCCGCACCAGTGTGACTCTGGACTGGCACTAACGTGGCTTACGAATCATCCATCCAAGTCGAAGGACTTTGTCGCAAATCGAGTCAGTTTTGTCCAAGAAAAACTACCCTATGCAAAATGGAGGTTTGTTGCTGGGAAGGATAACCCAGCTGACTGCGCGTCACGTGGTATGAATACTCGACAATTGCACTGTTGGCCAAAGTCCATAGTTAATCCGTCCCAACAGGCTCAAACTGAGGCACGGAAAAGAGAATCAACATCCCAGCAAAAAACACGATTACCACAGAAACGAAAGTGGAAACGAGCTAGGCGATGGGAATCGCTTACCGTTTCGCTTCAAGAAGGCCTTATTTTAACATGGGCATGTCATTGGAGGTAAGCCCTTACCCGCAGCATTACCTTCAAACGAAGGGAGAACGCATGGATAAACAGAATCCAGAGAAGCGAACAAAGAATGCCTTACAGAGAAACTAATGTAGAATGCCTAGATAAGTACATACTTATTTATATTAAATTGAAATCAGAAAATGTCTTAAAAGGTTAAAATTAATTAAAATGTTTATAAATCAGCGTACATATGTATGTATTTAGGTATTTAGATTTTCTTTAAAATCGGTATGTACATACATGCATATTTAATTAAGCTTAAAATTGTACTTCCTCACTCTTGTACGTCACTTCATTGACTGACTTCAACTTCGCTGCAAATTGAACAAAGCAAAACATGATTTTTATGCGAGACAAATTTCCACAGAAAGTAACGGTAGAAAAAGAATTTTTGGATATTCATTCTATTTTTCAGCTGACTACGATGCAGCATTCTACTTTGCATTCCCCGAAATGAAGCAAAGAAGCGAAACAAATAAAATATTGTAGGACATTCTACTTTGCATTCCCCGAAATGAAGCAAAGAAGCGAAACGAATAAAATATTGTAGGACATTCTACTTTGCATTACCTGAAATGACGCAAAGAAGCGAAACAAATAAAATATTGTAGGACATTCTACTTTGCATTCCCGGAAATTAAGCAAAGAAACGAATTAAAAAATAAATATTATAGGACATTCTACTTTGCATTCCCCGAAATGAAACGAAGAAGCGAGATAAACAAAATATTGTAGGACATTCTACTTTGCATTACTGGCAATGCCTAAAAGAAGCGAAAAAATTCGAAGGCATTATAACGCTATGCCTTCTAGAACACGTTACCACTAAAAGCGATTATCGATTTTTTGCTGGGATATACCCCACATACTAAAGCAGTGGACTCTGAACCTGCATTGCTGAACCGTTATTCAGATTTAACTAAATTACTGCGCGTAACTTCATGATGTTTCCGGTTCATTAACAACGCTCGTCGAAGTCAAAATAGTAATCGTGAGAAATGGTTCAGTTTCTGAAATGCAAGACTCATTACTATTCTGGATAAAATTTGTTCAACATGTCGCCTTCAAGGAAGAATTAAGCACTCTATCCGGTAAGAAGCAAACAGTAAAGAAGAACTGCTGCTCGATGTTTAATTTAAGTCCGTTCATTGATTCTGATGGTTTTCTTCGGGGTGGTGGACGCCTGGAGCGCTCTGCGCTAGTATACGAAGCAAAGCATCCATATATTTTGCCGCGCCATTCAACCTTGTCGAAGCTGATTATTAGAGATACTCATCACCGTACACTTCATGGTGGTACTAGTTCTACGTTAGCCTTACTCCGACAATGTTTCTGGATTATCGGTGGACGTGCATTGGTGCGGACATCAATCCTGCGATGTGTCACATGTGCTCGATTTCGAGCTGAACGCCACCAGCAACTTACGGGTCAGCTCCCGCCATCAAGAGTTACCAGTACTCGTTTGTTTCAGCACACGGGAGTGGATTACGCCGGTCCCTTTATTTTGAAAGAGCGCCGCGCCGCTCTCGCACAACACACAAAGCATACGTCGCACTATTTATATGTTCAACGAATCATTCATCGCAGCCTATAAAAGACTCGCCAGAATTTACGGTATATGTTAAACCCTCACCAGCGATCGAGGAACAAACTTTGTTGGTGCCGACAAAGAACTAAACCAACTTTTTTCATCAGCTTCAAGTGAGATGACCCGCCTTAGTCACTTCGTGTCAAAGGATGGAACACAATGGCGTTTCAACCCACCGTCTGCTCCATGCACCGCTGAAGCATCACCTCAAGCGTGTTATGAAGGACTCCTTGTTTACATATGAAGAATTTACTGCGACCTTCGACAGATTCAAGCTGTTCTTAACTCCAGACCGCTTTGCAGACTTACTGATGATCCAGATGATATGGATTACCTTACAGCGGGTCATTTCTTCGTCGTTGCACCCATAGCGACGTTACCAGAGCCTAATACGACTAACGTGCCGAAAACTCGTCTCGCGCTGGCAATTAACAAGGCGTTTAACTGAGCAATTCTGGGAGAAATTGCGAACGGAGTATTTGCAACAACTACGAGCTCGCTACAAGTGGCAACAACCTACATCCTCCATTCAAATTGACTCAATAGTTTTCATAATCGACGAAAGATACCCTCCCTCGAAATGGCCACTGGGTAGAGTCGTAAAACTGCATCCTGGTGAGTATAACTTAATCTGAGTCGTTACCATTAAGACAGCAACAACTACTCTTAAGCGTCAAATTAGTAAGCTGTGTCTACTCTCAAATTCTGAAGACCACGAAGATGATATACCAGAGGCTCTACTATCAACAACCACTTGAAAAGCATTTTTTAGTACATTTATTACACCACTTTTTGGTGCAACGCGGGGAGTATGTTAGAAATACAAATATATAACGTAACACTAGAGTCGTAAATCAGTTCTTATATTTACTTAATATTGTTGTCATTTAATCTTTGCAAAATTGAACAAAAGATTTTTGATATTCACCACAACCGATCTGGTAGCACTTAACCTCAAGTACAATTTTGTTATTTGGTCGAGATCTGGCAACCAAAAATTCCGAACATATCTTTTGACATTCTCTTTTTCTCCTTTGTTCGTTTAAAAATTACTATCCAGTCGTGCTAAAATTAAGCCCTTTCTTCTTTTCGTGGAATTGGCCAGCTACAGACGTCTCAAGGATAACCACATTGTAATATAATAAATTATCTTTTATATTAAACAATTTATCATCGCAGGTAACTAAGCATTTTCATTTCTTCGCTACATTGGTCGTCTCTTCTATTTCATCTTGAACACTGTGAGAAAAAGGGGTGGTTCGTTGGTTAGAGTCCGCTCAACAGTTCAATTTTATATTGAACAATGCCTCTGATGCGGATTTTGGGGTAGGTATCTTAAATGTGCACTTAGGCATAAAGGCAGCAAAGGAAAATATACTGCACTTTTCAGATTCACCGATTTTTTTTATTTTGTCATTTTATTCGAAAATCCCGAAAAAAATTCCCGAAATTTTGAACTCACGGAGAAGTATGTTTTTTTATTTGTTATCAGTTAATAAGCTGTATTTGTCGGAGAAAATCAGTTAAGGTATCAAAATGTGTGTAATTACCTCGGCTCTCCAGGACAGTGTGAGATAGATGAAAATAAAAAAATTTTGCATTAAAAAATCGTTTATACTAAAGTTTATGTACGCAGGTATGAAAAAACTCCTACTGTTTTGGTGTTTCCATTCTCAAATTTTACAGCGTACTCCATAAAATTTGACAACTATTCAGGTTGGAAAAAATTAAAAAACCAACCGGATGAAGTTAATAAAAAAAATAAAAAATGCGTTTTTCTGATGCAAATTTTTTTCTATTTTAATATATCTCACACTCTCATGGAAAGCCGAGGTAATTACGCACATTTTGATACATCAACTGTTTTCCTCCGACAAATGGTTAAGTTACTGCAAACAATTGAAAAAAGATACTTCTCCGTGAGTTTCGAGAATTTTTTTTTCGAATATCATGGCGAAATAAAATAATAGGTATCTTCTTTTTTTCGATAATGTATGTATGTGTAAATATAGTTCACCCCAAAAACAATATTGTGGTGTAATTATTGTATGGAATGACCCATATATTTCTTTAGCATTGATTATGCACTTTTTTCTAAAAAAGGTTATTTAAAGAAACAATTTTAACATTTTATTTCTTTTTTATTATTTTTGGCTTAGATATATAAACAAGCATACACATAGCGTAAATCAACTTGCAGATAGATTAATTGGCTTTATTTTGACATCATTACTTTTAATCGGTTACATACTTTAGAAAATATTAATATTTTAAAATATCGGAAAAAAAACTTCTAACCTCTTATATCTTCTTTACTTTTCAATTGCGCCAAATAATATTTATATAGTTAAAATCAGCGAAAAAGTACTATCGGTCTGCATGTTTTATTTTCCCATTGCTGAACGGTTGGTTATCTTGATGTGTTCCTACAAATGTATGTATTAGTGGCATTGATTATGCACTTTTTTCTAAAAAAGGTTATTTAAAGAAACAATTTTAACATTTTATTTCTTTTTTATTATTTTTGGCTTAGATATATAAACAAGCATACACATAGCGTAAATCAACTTGCAGATAGATTAATTGGCTTTATTTTGACATCATTACTTTTAATCGGTTACATACTTTAGAAAATATTAATATTTTAAAATATCGGAAAAAAAACTTCTAACCTCTTATATCTTCTTTACTTTTCAATTGCGCCAAATAATATTTATATAGTTAAAATCAGCGAAAAAGTACTATCGGTCTGCATGTTTTATTTTCCCATTGCTGAACGGTTGGTTATCTTGATGTGTTCCTACAAATGTATTATATTAGTGGCATTTTTTTGTAATCGAGCGCGAAAGGAATGCTCAACTCGGTTAAAATTTCCCTAAAGGCTTTAACCAGCTGTCAAAACGTACATTTGTTTACTGAAGCTTGAAAATCAAAACAAAATGATTGATTCCGAGGATTCTTTGGTAAATTGCAAATTAATTAAAAAGTTTGAGTGAAAAATTACATTTGATCTGTAATACTTGTAGGTTGTGTCTCTGGTCTTGCATGAGCGAAGTGAATTGCGCCTCAATAGACCGGCAGAAGTTGTGAACGTACTTTTGGACGCCGTTCTTGCAAGCTCCAGCTCTGCTGAAGACTCGGAAGGCGAAAACGAGGACCACCCCAAGTGCAACAATTTTGAAGCGACTCTCTATGCCATGGGTGGGAGCTATTTTAAGATGCACATGAGACTGTGCAATACCTCATAAGTAATATCCAAAAATTTATTGAAATAACTACTTAACTACAAGAGTTAGTGAGGTACTCGCAATCTGACTGCGTTCCTGACCCATCTGGCGGAGGAAGACAACCCGTTATGGCTAAAAAGTCTCTTTATATGTACATATATCTGGTACGTGAGCAACACAGTGACTTTTAGACAACTTGGAAATTTGTTTGGGGTATCTCAGTCAGCGGCATGGTCGACACTGCAGCGAGTTACAGGATTTTTAATTTCCATTAGCAATGAACACATCAAGTGGCCAGAAGGAGTTTATTTAAATGCAAATGTGGAAAAATTTTACCAGAAAAAACATATTTCTGACGTGATTGGTGCCCTAGATTGCACGCATATTATAATTAATGGGCCAAAAGCACAAAAGGAAATGTTCTTTTTATCGAAAAAAGAACATACAGCATAGTACTTCACGCTGTAGTCGATGCTAACAAAAAGTTAATCGATATACTTACTTGTGGAGAGTCAGGGTTGCTTCATGATTATACAGTGCTAAGAAGTTCCAAACTTTTTCAAGACACAGAAAATCATTGAGGAAATGTTTCCAAATTCATATTTCATCATCGGCGACTCTTCCTATCCAACGAAATGGCTGGTGTCACCTTTCAAAGATTATGGAAATTTAAATGAATCCCAGCGAAAATTTAACGAAATATATTATTCTACAGAGTGGTAGTTGAAAACGCCTTTGGGTTGCTGAAAGGGCGATTTCGTCGACTTTAGAGTTTTAAGGCCAGTATGCAGCTTTCAATAAAAGCAATAACTCCATATAAAATGACCTACAAGAAATAGGTAAGAAATTTCCTCGAGTCAAATTTGCTTAAGGCAGTACGCAGTTCTTAAGAAAAAAGAGGACAAGGCAACCCAGGTTTGCAACAGAAATATATGCCCACTCCATTATTTCTTGAGGAAAGAGTGAGGCAAGAGGCTCAGATGTCAAAATTCCTTGAACACACACCCGAAATAAACAGCCCTATTCTGCATTTCGATTACGTTCCCACATTCTGCTCCGCTGGAATCGAACTTAGGTATTCTGCGTTACGATCGAAACGAAAGAAGAAGAGGAAGAGAGAAAACATCTTTCGAAATCAGCTGTTTGCCTAGGAATGTGTGAAATCGAAACAAAACAAAGAAATATTTGCCACCAAACTATAGCAGCATATGAAGTTAAAGTTTGTAAATATTTTAAAATAACTAAATATACCTAGCATCACTGTAATTTAAAAATAAAATTTAAGTGGATACATAATTATAAGACTGAAATCCATAGTCGCGGCGTTATTGCTTGAAGAGAAGAACGATTCCCAGATTGCTGATGCGGAAGTTGAAAGGCGGAGATTTAGGGACATGTTTGATCTTTTTCAGATGAGTGAAGGAAGAGTCATAAGGAATTCATCTTGAACTGTATTAGTCATCGCTTAAAGCCAGTGAAATTATAAACGTTGTTTGAGCACTCCACAACATCTGCATTTACTACAGAGTGGAAGATTTGAACGCAAATGAATCCCATTTTGAAAGCCGTCATGAGGAGGGGAAGAAAAAAGCTTATCTTTGCATAGCGAATCGAATCTTTTTAAAAAGTTAGTAAAGTTAGTAGTTCTTTTCGAAAAGAAGAGAATCAGCAGCGAGTAATATAAATAATAATACGTTTGTAAATATTTTAAAATAACTAAATATACCTAGCATCGCTGTAATTTAAAAATAAAATTTAAGTGGATACATAATTATAAGAATGAAATCCATAGCCGCGGCGTTATTGCTTGAAGAGAAGAACGATTCCCAGATTGCTGATGCGGAAGTTGAAAGGCGGAGATTTAGGGACATGTTTGATCTTTTTCAGATGAGTGAAGGAAGAGTCATAAGGAATTCATCTTGAACTGTATTACTCATCGCTTAAAGTCAGTGAAATTATAAACGTTGTTTGAGCACTCCACAACATCTGCATTTACTACAGAGTGGAAGATTTGAACGCAAATGAATCCCATTTTGAAAGCCGTCAGGAGGAGGGGAAGAAAAAAGCTTATCTTTCCATAGCAAATCGAATCTTTTTAAAAAGTTAGTAAAGTTAGTAGTTCTTTTCGAAAAGAAGAGAATCAGCAGCGAGTAATATAAATAATAATAAGGGTATTAGTGGAAGTTCGAATTTGAAGGTGTATTTTCAGAATATATCTGGCCTTCGAACTAAGTCAGAAGATGTTCGCATACTTAGCTCTCAATTGGATTATGATATCTTCGTCATTGTAGAGACGTGGCTACATCCGAATTTTCTTGATGACGAATTTTTTGATTCGAAACTGTTCAATGTTTGTCGAAAAGATAGAGATCAGGTAAAAACTGGCTGTGTAAGAGGTAGAGGAGTTCTTGTTGCAGTTCAACGGAAGCTGCTATCTTATTTTGTTGCTCTTGATAATAATGACTCACTCCTCTCCCCTCCCTTCCATTTCGTTTCGACAAAAATTACGTATGAAAGGATGTAGTAAAATTTTATTTTGACAAAAAAAACATAAAAACAGGAGATCATGAGATCATTACAACGTACACCAGCAAAACAAAACAATTTATCACAACTAAATTACAGAGAATTTTCCACAATGCATGTACCTTTTTTGTTCCTTATAAAAATACAGTTTATACTAAATACATCAGAAAACATAAAAATAAAATTTCTAAACTTTGTGCAAAACTCGGGAAAATGCAATAATTTTGCATACAAATTCGCAACATTCTATTCAGACTTTTTTATACAAATTTTGAAAATGAAGTTTTGCAGCCCATAAAAATTTAGTTAATTTTTGGTATTGTTTTTCCTGAGAGTTTCTTCCATACAAACTATGTCCGACATTTTTTTGTATGTGGAAGGCACTGTCAGCAAAAAATAAATAATTGCAAAAATCAACGAAATTTTCTGGTAACTTCAGACTTGCACTTTACTAATTGGCTCAAAAGCTACATTTTCAAAATTTTTCTAAAAGATCTGATTACAAATTGTGATCAGATGAAAGAGTCTCCGAGCCAATAATTTTGTACGGCACGGTACTTATAAGTAATCTAGGTTTCACGAAAGAAAAAAAATTAAATACAAGGTAACATTAAAATATCAGTCATTTGTTTCGTTGCTGTGAGCTTGTTTCAAAACTTCTGGCTTATTCTTTGCTTAATATAATTGTAAAACTCTGTGCATGTCATTTTAACATATTTAGGTACAAACTTATATTAATCATCAACTATTGCTTGTGCAAAACGTGCCAACCCAACTCGTAATAAATTTAAGTATACACATTTTAGTATTTAGTATAGAAATATTCAATTGAAATACGCCAATATTAAAATGAAGCTCTTTGCACTTAACAGATGCTTTTTCATAATTAAGTTAAAAAATAATATATTTAAATTCCATGCTGTCGGTAGTGGGATTTGTACCCTGACGCTCTGGAAATTAGCAAATTGTGGCAAGCATCTTCGTGCACTCAGCTACAACCAGACATGTAAATGTGCATTCAAATGTTCAATTCAACCCCACGTGTGCGTGGTATGAAAGTATTGTTTTTAAGTACGAACATTTCAAAAGGGTAATCAAATAAAAAATATTCATGTTTACTATGCGTTATTTCCCCCAGTAAATTCATAAAATTTGATTAATATTACAACGCGTTTTTTCTCTCAGTGTAGTAATTTTTATGCAAAATTTGTGCAATCAAATCGAAAACCGGGACACTTAAACGAAACCCGGGACATTTTAAGGTTGGACCGGGACACCGGGACAAATGTTTAAAACCGGGACATGTCCGGGAAAACCGGGACGTCTGGCAGCCCTACTCTTTAGTCCTGAATAAATTGGGTGAAAATCATTTATGCATTTTAGGTGACTTCAATCTATCCAATACTACATTTTCTAATTTTGGTCTCACACCAACTAATGTTACAGCATATCATGAATCATATTTGCTTGATAGTTTATTAAGTTTCAATTTAGTGCAAATTAATAATTTTGTTAAGAAATTAGATCGTATTCTTGATCTTATCTTTATTTACTGTAAAATCGAGGAATGTTACTTTCCTATCTCTCGTCATGTGCTTTTAGTTCTCAATTTTGAGTTTTATAATTTTTTTACTTTACCTTCTGCAGAAGTACTCAGCTTTAACTATTCTGCTTGTAATTTTTCAAAATTAAATAGCTTACTATCTGATATTGATTGGGAATGTGTTTTGGCTAGCTCCGATGTGTCTTATTGTTTTACTACTTTTAAAACTATCGTGCATCAATTCTGTGTAAGCAATATACCAGTCCCTGTTTAATTTTCCCATTGAAACTGATATTTAATAAATCACTAGCTTCTGGGGTATTTATTGATGATTGGAAGATAATTTCTATTGACCCTCTTTT
>NW_016157747.1:138668-148765 GCF_001687245.7 Rhagoletis zephyria | reverse complement strand
ATGTTTGGGTTTTCATTCCGACTTTTTGCGTTGGATTAAGTCTTACTTAAGTAACAGACGATGTGTTGTCACCATAGATGGAACAACTTCAGAACCTTTTATAGCCTCCTCTGGGGTTCCTCAGGGGAGTATATTAGGTTCATTGCTTTTTGCTTTATTCATAAACGATGTAAGTTCTTGCTTCACTTTTGCAAATTTTTTGCTATATGCAGATGATTTAAAATTATTTTCGATCACAAAGAGCTCATCTGTNTCTGGGGTTCCTCAGGGGAGTATATTAGGTTCATTGCTTTTTGTTTTATTCATAAACGATGTAAGTTCTTGCTTCACTTTTGCAAATTTTTTGCTATATGCAGATGATTTAAAAATATTTTCGATCACAAAGAGCTCATCTGTTGCGACAAAGTTTCAAGCTGAAATTGATAATCTGTATCGTTGGTGCACTAAATATTGTCTGTCTTTGAATGTTAAAAAATGTTTTAAAGTCACCTATGCAAAAATTTGCAATATCGTGGCTACGTCTTGTAATATATCTACTACAGTATTAAATTCTGTTAACGAGATCAAAGACCTTGGTGTAATTTTTTCTTAAAATTTTTCTTTTAATAANGCAATGTTTGGATTTGTGAGGCGAAATAGCAAAAATTTTTCTGACCCATATACCCTCAAATTGTTGTTTACGTCTTTTGTTCGCTCCAATTTAGAATATGCTGCAATTGTTTGGAGGCCTTGCTATAAAAACATGATAAATCGAATTAAACGTGTTCACAAAGTCTTCCTAAAGTTCGCCTTGTGCAACTGAAATTTTTCCGAACCATTGCCTTCTTATAGTTCTCGCTTACTATTAATAAATCTTTAGTCCTTGGAGATAGGAAGATCTGTTCCCTCTTTGTCTTTTACGTTTAATATTATTATTGGTGCAACGGACTGCCCCATTCTTTTAGAGAAAATTAATTTCAACATTCCTCGGTGTAGCTTATGATTTTTTCCCCCATTTTATGGGGATAATCACAAAACAGAATATGCATGTAATGCCCCTATTGCCCGCGCAATTAATGAATTCAACATGATCTCTAAAAATGTAATTATTGATTTTTCTTGCTCGATAAATGTTTTCAAAAATCTGTTGAACTCAATTTTATAAATTTTATTTCTTTACTTATCAATTAAGCTGAATTTTGTTAACTAGTCTTTAAGGAACTTTTGTATGTTCATAGACTCAATAAATAAATAAATAAATAAATAAAAGCATCTTTTTTATGTAACTTAACATTCTATGTATGTATGTATCTATGTGCATACATCTATTAATTTTATATAAAAAGAATAAATTGTATTCAGTGCATTTCACAGTCTTATTTATAGATAATGTAAACAAAAACGCCTGAACTTCCACTTTGAAAACGTAGCGCAAATCCGTTTTGGTTGCCAATATTTGAGCCAATTTTTCGTATTGCCCGTATTACCGCTCGCCAATGCACAGTATATTTTACTTCAATTTTTTTATAAAATTGTATTATTTAAACCCACGAAAATAACAATTGAAACGTTCTCCGTCACCAAATTTGCAACTTAGAAAAACGGAACTACGATCGAAATGTAGAATAGGTATAATCGTAATTTTCGAAGATTGATCGAAAGGAAACGGAACGCAGAATACCAAAGTTGCCAAACGGAGAAAATTTCGATTCGAGTCGAAATGCAGAATAGGGCTGAGGGGCAATTTTTTCTTGACCGTTTTCTTTAGAGCTGCATACGGGCCTTTACAGAGCAAACCGACTAGAAAGTGATAACCAACATCGCAGTCAGCGCATGTGTTTTGCATAATATTTGCATCTCTTTTGATGACTTATGTGATATCGACGAACTAAATGCCTTTGCTCAAGAAAAACAACAAGATGAGTCTAATCTGAATGAAATGCTTGACAGGAGGCAAAATCTTTTTAATTATTTAAGAGAGCAGCGTATTATATAAGTAATTGTTGATATGTTTATTATATTTCCAAATAAAAACGTTGAAAAAACATCTAGGAACAAAAATTTTTATGAGGATATATGTATATCACATGATAAATTCTTCTTTTTCCTTAAATCGTATAACGAAAAAGGTTTTTCATTACCGAACATAATAAATCAATTTTTTCCTTAAAAATAAGCCAAAATGTTACAAATTTCATTTCAATATATAGCCTAAAACTTAAAAATATCACAGTTCAAATCAAAATTTCCGTGAATCTAATTAAACACAAAATATAAAATGAAAAAATTCAGAAAAAATATTTACAGCAGTCAGTTTCTATTAACTAATTTTTAGAGCAGCTCAATTTTCATTTTTTCCACCTCGGCTTCCCTTTCCCATTTTTCCTTCAGAATCTCTTTCAATTGCTGAACAGCTTAGCTTCTGGCTTTCTTCTTCTCTTTAGCCTCCAACTTTTAAACTCCAATTTTGATCGGTAATACAGCTCTCGAGCAGAACGCTTTTTTCGTCCCACTGGAGTAGTGGTGTTGGGGAAGGAGCTGGAGCTGCCACCGAAGGCGGCGATAACGAAGAGCTTTCCATCGTCGATGGTGAAGCCAGAGATGAAACTGACGACGTTGGCGACAGTGATGGAACAGGTGGCGGCACGTCTACCGACACCATGGCCTGAAGCCCACGTGGACGGTGTGGTCATTTGAAACTATTCGAGTGTTTCCAAAAATTTCGTCCATCAGCTCCATATATGGAGCACAACATGGACTGGCACCTGTTCTGTAGTTGTTGTCCCGCGCCGTTTTATATGCCTGGAGAAGGGTTCGCATTTTCGACTCCAAGCAAACCGGAGTCCGCTCTATGTCCTAAAAGCATGATTTATTAATTCAGTTTTTTTGTATATATGTATATACCGTGATCCCCAAGGACACCNTGCCAATATTTGAGCCAATTTTTCGTATTGCCCGTATTACCGCTCGCCAAAGGTNGCCCCATTCTTTTAGAGAAAATTAATTTCAACATTCCTCGGTGTAGCTTATGATTTTTTCCCCCATTTTATGGGGATAATCACAAAACAGAATATGCATGTAATGCCCCTATTGCCCGCGCAATTAATGAATTCAACATGATCTCTAAAAATGTAATTATTGATTTTTCTTGCTCGATAAATGTTTTCAAAAATCTGTTGAACTCAATTTTATAAATTTTATTTCTTTACTTATCAATTAAGCTGAATTTTGTTAACTAGTCTTTAAGGAACTTTTGTATGTTCATAGACTCAATAAATAAATAAATAAATAAATAAAAGCATCTTTTTTATGTAACTTAACATTCTATGTATGTATGTATCTATGTGCATACATCTATTAATTTTATATAAAAAGAATAAATTGTATTCAGTGCATTTCACAGTCTTATTTATAGATAATGTAAACAAAAACGCCTGAACTTCCACTTTGAAAACGTAGCGCAAATCCGTTTTGGTTGCCAATATTTGAGCCAATTTTTCGTATTGCCCGTATTACCGCTCGCCAATGCACAGTATATTTTACTTCAATTTTTTTATAAAATTGTATTATTTAAACCCACGAAAATAACAATTGAAACGTTCTCCGTCACCAAATTTGCAACTTAGAAAAACGGAACTACGATCGAAATGTAGAATAGGTATAATCGTAATTTTCGAAGATTGATCGAAAGGAAACGGAACGCAGAATACCAAAGTTGCCAAACGGAGAAAATTTCGATTCGAGTCGAAATGCAGAATAGGGCTGAGGGGCAATTTTTTCTTGACCGTTTTCTTTAGAGCTGCATACGGGCCTTTACAGAGCAAACCGACTAGAAAGTGATAACCAACATCGCAGTCAGCGCATGTGTTTTGCATAATATTTGCATCTCTTTTGATGACTTATGTGATATCGACGAACTAAATGCCTTTGCTCAAGAAAAACAACAAGATGAGTCTAATCTGAATGAAATGCTTGACAGGAGGCAAAATCTTTTTAATTATTTAAGAGAGCAGCGTATTATATAAGTAATTGTTGATATGTTTATTATATTTCCAAATAAAAACGTTGAAAAAACATCTAGGAACAAAAATTTTTATGAGGATATATGTATATCACATGATAAATTCTTCTTTTTCCTTAAATCGTATAACGAAAAAGGTTTTTCATTACCGAACATAATAAATCAATTTTTTCCTTAAAAATAAGCCAAAATGTTACAAATTTCATTTCAATATATAGCCTAAAACTTAAAAATATCACAGTTCAAATCAAAATTTCCGTGAATCTAATTAAACACAAAATATAAAATGAAAAAATTCAGAAAAAATATTTACAGCAGTCAGTTTCTATTAACTAATTTTTAGAGCAGCTCAATTTTCATTTTTTCCACCTCGGCTTCCCTTTCCCATTTTTCCTTCAGAATCTCTTTCAATTGCTGAACAGCTTAGCTTCTGGCTTTCTTCTTCTCTTTAGCCTCCAACTTTTAAACTCCAATTTTGATCGGTAATACAGCTCTCGAGCAGAACGCTTTTTTCGTCCCACTGGAGTAGTGGTGTTGGGGAAGGAGCTGGAGCTGCCACCGAAGGCGGCGATAACGAAGAGCTTTCCATCGTCGATGGTGAAGCCAGAGATGAAACTGACGACGTTGGCGACAGTGATGGAACAGGTGGCGGCACGTCTACCGACACCATGGCCTGAAGCCCACGTGGACGGTGTGGTCATTTGAAACTATTCGAGTGTTTCCAAAAATTTCGTCCATCAGCTCCATATATGGAGCACAACATGGACTGGCACCTGTTCTGTAGTTGTTGTCCCGCGCCGTTTTATATGCCTGGAGAAGGGTTCGCATTTTCGACTCCAAGCAAACCGGAGTCCGCTCTATGTCCTAAAAGCATGATTTATTAATTCAGTTTTTTTGTATATATGTATATACCGTGATCCCCAAGGACACCTGTCTTCCAAAACATTGGCGTAAGCTACCCTCTTCCTTTTGGAATGCTCAAATTCAGCTTTCCAGGCAAGATAACATCTTAAAAATCCCATTGTCTCCTCACGTGACCATCTTCTTCGCTTCTTATCTTGATATCTAAAATTTAAATAAAGTTTTAATTCTCAATTTAATAAAAAACTCTGCAGAGTAATTTTACTTACGCTTGCTCCATTTTGTTTATGTGTCCATAAAAAAAGAAAACGAATTTGACGTTTGCATAAAATTTTCCCAAGGATTTTTCAACAGCTCATTCACAATAGAGCTGTTTTTTCACTTAACAACACCACTCATCGGGTCGCGTATTTTTTAACCGACCTTGTTGAGCTCGGATAAATAGCTGAGTTTGTGTTGTTGCTTTGCATGTATTTTGTTACTTTACCGAGTGTTTTTTTGTCGCTCGTTTACAAAAAAAGGCACCTATTATTATTAGTATTACGTCAGAAATACTGACAATAAAATCTTTTTTTGCTAAACCCAGCCTACAAAACTTGCTGTCCGTCTCTAGAGAAAGCCTAATTTTATTCAAATGGTACTTTAACTTGCAGTGTTCTGTAAAGATGCCAGTATGAGTTCTAAGACTCTCCTGGCTAAGTTCCCGGAGTATTTCCAGCCCTAAGTAGTTCTGCAGTGTGTCCTTTAAATATACCGTAGAAAGGCTTAGGACCATGCAAGCGTGTTTGGGCTCCATGCTTTGCGAGACAGTTAGCGCTTTCGTTTCCTTCAAACACTTCATTACCGGGAATCCACCACAGCGTTAGGCTATTATGGACTCGGAGGTGTTTCAGAAGAGTTTTACAACTGTCCCCAAGTCTTGATGCAATTTTAAAAGAGTCTAAGGTCTTTACCGTTGGCTTACCTTCCGACATAATATTTATTCTGGTCCTATTTGTCCTTCAATGAAGACATTCGCGAACACAGACCTCGTTTTCGTAAACTTCCGCCTGGAACATGGTTGGGTATGTGCCCACTTTTGCAGACTTTTCTGGAATATTGGTCCAAGTACGCCTGCCCCAGTATTCCGTTGTCCATCTTCGATCCGTCGGTATACCATACCTGGGACCTTTCGTCAATCATAGTTATTATCGCTTCACAGGAGCCCCTTTCAGGAATTCTGACTTTGTAGAGTTTGTAGAAGGATAACTCGGGATCATCCAGGAATGGCTTGAGAACGTCCAAATGACCCCGAAGATCTCCACTTGTCATGCTGATCGTATTGGACATCCGTAGAGCGTTGCAGCAGGCCTCTTTTTCAATCAGAATAGGCAAAGGAGGAATGTCTGTAATGACACCATGGGCATCCGTTGGACTGGTGCGCAAAGCTCCTGTTATAAAGAGAACCATTTTGAAATATGAGTGTCTACTCTCTAAAAAATAATTTATGCTACCTCAAATACGCGGTTTTGCATTTTGTTGATACGCGGATTTGTACTTTAAACGACGATATGTAACAAAGGTTTTTACTACCGTATTTAAGGACCAATACGTCAGTTTGAGCATTATTCCCTATGTCTTACCATGAAATCTCTGACAGGTATAAAACGCCCTTGTAGCTTTTGTCCAGAGTTACTTCTAGATACTTCGCCTTTTCTGAGAACTCAATTTCTGTCCCTGCCAAGGTAGATCTAGTCAAGTTGACAGTCCTTCTTTTGGTAAATGGGACATGTTGGACTTCAGTGGGTTTATTAACAAGCGTCACCTGAAATGCAAAAAGACGTAACAAACATCATCTCAAATTCACTTTTTGATTGATAAGTTCCATATCATATCATCATATTTCATCAAATTACAACTCCCACATCATTTTATGAAAAAAAATATTAGTCACGACTTTTTGCATTTCAGCTACGATGTTGTTACGTCTTTTTGCATTTCAGGTGATGACATGTAGTTTATCATAACTTTGAATATACCGTTAGTTCAGTTTAATATTTGTAAATCGGTGTTCATATGGTATAGTGGCAATAATAAGGGTATACGATTTTACTTACGAATCAGGTTACATGTTTGCGGTCGCCGTTATTCGTGTAAACAAGGTTGCTAAAATGTTTGGAGATATATATTGGGAAGGAGGGGGTAGGGGTTGTGTGTTAAAACAGGGAAATACTTGGAGTTATAAAAACTTTGGTTATGTAAGAGCTAAAAAAATAGTAACTCGCGAATTTTCTGCTGAAAATCTGAAATTAAAAAATTATACAACAGGCATAAAAATCTTTAAGCGCTGTTATAAAATTTTTTCTGAAATTTAGTTGTGTTTCTTGCTGTGATCTTAAATTTAGTCATGGTAAATAAAATCTTAAGAAGTGAGTTGTTTGACATTTGGAGAAGTGTTGCTGAAACTTCTAAAAGACAACAAGGTGTCCGTGATTATGTGATTAGTAAATTGAAAGAAATATCTGATGAAAATGCTCGTTCCGAGGTAAATAAAGTAAATTAATTAAATGACTTTAGATTCGTAATCAGCAACCCAGAAAACCCCCAGATACCCATTCATAAAAATCTACCGTTTTTTTTATTTTCGTCCGCCATATTGGATCCACCATTTTGAATTTTTGGTAAATGACTTTAGATATGTAATCAGCGACCCAGAAAACCCCTAGATACCCAGTTTCATAGAAATCTACCGATCTTTTTTTATTTTCGTCCGCCATATTGGATCCGCCATTTTGAATTTTTGATAAGTGACTTCAGATTCGTAATCAGCGACCCAAAAATCCCCTAGGTAAGAAGTGGTGTAAAGATCCATCAACGAGTATTTGTTTAAATAGTTTCGTCCAGCTAGATTTGCGATCCGAACCACTGGAAGCGTCCGTCTATGAGAGCTTTCACTGTAATACCACCACATCAGTTTGGTTGTCGTGAAAAACATGGTACTGTAGAACAAGTTCATAGAATTGTTTCTTGTATTAGAAACCCCTTCAAAGGGAAGCAATACTACACTGGTGTATGTTTGGACATCTCTCAAGCTTTTGACAAAGTCTGGCATGATGGCCTTATATAAAAACTAAAGGTTTCACTCCCTGCAAAGACGCGCGGAAAGCTTTCTGCTGGGGAGAAACTTCATAGTCAGGCAGAATTCCTTTAGAATGGGAAGTCACCCAATATATGCAGGTGTCCCTCAAGTCAGTGTTCTAGGAGCCATATTGTACGTCATATACATACACTCGTGATTTGTCAACTGATGAAACTCTAACCATTTCAACGTTTGCTGATGACACGCTATCCTAAGCAGTAGTTCTGACCCTAAAGAGGCTTCTTACAAACTACAAGAATATTTGAAAAAGTTAGAGCTAAAGTAGAGAAAGGCGACCCCGCTATACGCGCCAACTACCGCGGAATTAGCCTTCTAAGCATAGGTTACAAGGTCTTATCGAGCGTATTGTGCGAAAGACTGAAGCCCACCGTCAACGAGCTGATTGGACCTTATCAGTGTGGCTTTAGGCCTGGAAAATCCACCATAGATCAGGTATTCACAATACGCCAAATCTTGGAAAAGACCCGCGAGAATAGGATCGACACACACCATCTATTTGTCGATTTCAAAGCCGCTTTCGACAGCACGAAGAGAAGTTGCCTTTATGCCGCGATGTCTGAATTTGGTATCCCCGCGAAACTAANAACAGAGGAAGAGGAAGGCCTCCTCTGCGTTGGAAAGACCAGGTGGAGAAGGACTTGGCTTCACTTGGCATTTTCAATTGGCGTCAGTTAGCACAGAAGAGAAATGACTGGCGTGCTGTTTTGGACTCGGCCAAAATCGCTTAGGCGGTTACAGCGCCAAATAAGAAGAAGAAGAAGAAGAGCTATGGCTAGGTTCTTGGAGGATAAAGGTTAACGAAATCAAATGTGCTCAGACAACATTTACTTTGAAGAAAGAAACTTGCCCACCACTAAAAATACACAGCAAGGCTATACCACAAAAAGATAATGTCAAGTAACTTGGGTTGGAACTAGATAGAAGACTTACCTGGGAAAAGCATATAGAAAACAAAATTTCTCAAGCGAAACTAAAACAAGCAAGACTTCAATGGGTTATAGGCCACGAATCTAAATTAAGCCTAGAAAACGAGATGTTAATTTTTAATATGATGATTAAACCATGTCGGGCATATGGAATCGGGCTTTGGGGCACAGCGTGTAATTCCATTTTGAACAGACTTCAAAGACTGCAGTCGAAAATTTTACATTAAAATTATGAATATCCACAAAGATCTTGATGTAAATACGGTGCATGAGGACAAAAGAGGGCTAAGTACCAGTTACTCAGCACGGCTAATGAACCATCCAAACCGACTAGTGAGAGATTGTCTTAGCCCATTCCCACGACAGCCGGTTCTACGTACCGGAATGACTCGGGTTTTACCCGACCAAGGGCTGTTGTTTCGGCGATCTAACTCCGTTTAGGTCGGCGAAATCCATCAAACGTTGCTCGATTCTAGGGCTACATCTTCTTCGTACCCTTCTGCTTAGGGCTAGCATAGAGTCAAACCCAGGGCCAGAAATCTACACCTGCCGCGTATGCCAGAGACGACTGCATACAAACTCCACCTCGGTCAGGTGCAATGCCTGTGACGGATGGAGTCACCTCCGTAACTGCTCGGGCCTACGTACGCACCGGCAATGGACCACGTCGTTCGTGGCCCCATGCTGTGCAAACCGGACCGCCTCCACGGCAAACCACCACCCGCCTGGGCAGCACACAATCAACACACCCACACCCCAACACAACACAACAATAGACACACAAACAAACACAATAGCACCCACACACCGCCGCCGGCAACTCCTAGTCCCTCCGACAATCTGCTCTGTTTGTCAGTCCAGAATATACCGTAACGTGACATCAGTCAAGTGCAACTCTTGCCTCGGCTGGTGTCACTTTAGGGCGTGCTCAGGACTTCGCAACACGCGAGATTGGACGAGTGACTATGTGGGCCCATGCTGTGCTGCCCCGTCGCATCCCTCCCCCGCGACGCCGCCAACCACCACCACAAGGCAGCACCCCCTTTTGCAGCACGTACAGCAGGGGGCCGGCAGGCAACACAACTTTTTAACACCAGATATCACAATCGGTCTCCCAAGGCACACAAAGGTGCTACAATTCAACTGTAACGGACTCCAGAGCAAGATCGAG
>NW_016157747.1:125518-138643 GCF_001687245.7 Rhagoletis zephyria | reverse complement strand
CCCACGACAGCCGGTTCTACGTACCGGAATGACTCGGGTTTTACCCGACCAAGGGCTGTTGTTTCGGCGATCTAACTCCGTTTAGGTCGGCGAAATCCATCAAACGTTGCTCGATTCTAGGGCTACATCTTCTTCGTACCCTTCTGCTTAGGGCTAGCATAGAGTCAAACCNGGCAGGATATCACCCTGAAATAGGTGCGCTACTCAGAGGTGAAAACCGTTATGGTAGTTGGTGACTTAAACGCGCACCACGATCTTTGGCACTCAAGCCTGTCAAATGATCGTAGGGGAAAACATCTAGCTGAGCAGATAGGCGATTCGACATTCTGCACAATGAACGACGACGCACCCACCAGGATTATGGGCAGCTGCTGCAGCTCGCCATATCTAACAATTGTCAGCGATGGCCTGATAAACAGCGTATCATGGCGACCTATGCTGACCCAGACCATCTGCCCATAGTCATCTCGATCGATAAACCTGCTGACTTTGCTTCCGTGGATCACCGGACATATGTGAACTTTTCCAAAGCAGACTCGAAAGGCTTCACGGATGTTACTGACTTCACTGCACTACCCATACCAACCGACGTTCATGTAGGTGAACGTAAGTTCCGCAGGGTTGTCACCGCTGCTGCAGCTCGCTTCATCCTAGCAGGATGTATTAAGGATCCACGTCCGAGATTTCCTGCCGAAGCTTCTGTTCTAGCTGATGAGCGCGACAACCTTCGTCAGGCCGATCCCGGAAATCCCCGTATTAGGGATCTCAATTCGGAGATTCGGCAACTTGTCAACGTACATAAGCGGAAGAAATGCGAAGAGCATTTGAAGACCTGAAACGCCGCCTCTGGTGTGAGCAAGCTTTGGTCAACCGTGAGGTCGTTGTCCAACCCGACGAAGCGTGATGACAGAGTCGGGATAGACTTTGGTGACCACGTTTCGTCGGACCCGGAGAGATGCGCGAGCTATTTTAGTCGGCAGTTCATTCTGCATCCTCCGGTGNGACGACAGAGTCGAGATAGACTTTGGTGACCACGTTTCGTCGGACCCGGAGAGATGCGCGAGCTATTTTAGTCGGCAGTTCATTCTGCATCCTCCGGTGGATAAAGCCAAAAGTCGAGTGACCAGAAGTCTGCACAAAATGCCAAAACCCAGTGCGCCTCTTGTCTTCACCAGCGGTGAGGTAAGGGTAGCTATCGGGAAGGCGAAAGCCTCCAAATCCATTGGACCGGACGTAATATGCATGTTGATGCTGAAAAATTTGGGTCCTGCGGGAGTAGCGTACCTAACAGAGGTCCTCAACCTGGCCACTCTCATCATTCCAGACATCTGGAAAAAGGAGAGAGTGGTCCAACTGCTCAAACCGGGGAAACCAGCCAACAAAGGAGAGTCTTATCGACCGATAAATCTCCTTTCCCCGGTAGGGAAGACACTCGAGGGCCTGCTGCTCCCGTACTTTACGAACCACCTGACCCCAGCGAAGCATCAACATGGGTTCCGTAAAGTGCATAGCACAACAACAGCACTTAACGCCATAAACACTCAGATAACTCGTGGCCTAAACCGAAACCGCTCCTGTGAGAGAACTATTCTAGTAGCGTTGGACCTGTCCAAGGCTTTCGACACTGTCAGTCATTCAACGCTACTAGAAGATATAGAGGCCTCCTCACTCCCACAGAGACTCAAACGGTGGTCGGCGAATTACCTGAGTGGTCGACACTCGTCAGTAATTTTCAGAGAGAAAACTGGCAAGCTACGTAAAATTAAACAGGGGGTACCACAGGGTGGTGTCCTGTCCCCGCTACTGTTTAATTATTACATCACAAAGCTTCCTCAGCCACCAGAGGGTGTTAATATAGTCTCCTATGCTGACGATTGTTCGATCATGGCGTCTGGGAATGGAATTGATGACTTGTGCTCGAAAGTAAACGGTTACCTCGCCGAACTTTCTCGCTTCTGCACTGCAAGAAGCCTTGCCCTATCCCCTGCGAAATCCTCGGCAACCCTTTTCACCACCTGGACGAAGGAGGCCAGACTGCAACTGGGTATCCACGTTGATGGCGTAACAATACCGACGGTGAATAACCCGAAAATCCTTGGAGTTACCTTCGAGAGTCTGCTCTCCTTCTCGGCGCATACAACCGCAATTGTCAACAAAGTACGAAGCCGCAACAATGTCCTCAAGTCGCTGGCCCGCAGCACTTGGGCAAAGATAAAGAAACGTTGTTGGCAACATACAAGGCAATTGGCGACCGGTTCTAAACTATGCAGCGCCCGTATGGTCGCCGGGGACTAGCAGGACGCAGTGGATGAAGCTAGAGACCTGCCAAAACACGGCATTACGAACTACGACAGGATGCCTCCTGATGACGCTCCAACACCACCTACATGACGAGGCCCAGATGCTCCCAGTAAAGGAGCATAACATAATGCTCTGCAAGCAGTTCCTTGCTGGGAGCCCTCGCCACGGCACGTCAGGAGGCATCTTTACGAACTGACGCACGAAGTCCAGAGGTTTATCAAACAACCTCTGGACCCGTCAACCTACCGACAGGCCCTGAGCGGCATTCACAGGGAATCAGTTTCAAGTTATGTAGACTCCCGCCCTGTGAATGCCGTTCTAGGCACACAACCACCGGACGTGGACGGGACACAACTTTGTCTGCCTCGGGAGACCCGCACTACAATAGCCCAACTTCGCTCTGGCTATTGCAGCAGGCTCAACTCCTACTTGAGTAGAATTAACGAGGATGTGCCCAACCAATGCCCGGCATGTGGAGGAAGAGTCGCCACATGACTCCCGGCACCTCATCACATGCCCTGAGAACCCCACTCAGCTAACGCCCTTGTCCCTATGGACAGCACCTGTGGAAGTCGCACACTTCCTGGGCCTCCCCCTAGCGGAAATTGACGACAACGTTGATGGATGAACCGCCCCGAACGGGGCTTAGTAACCGCTATAACAACAACAACAAGATCTTCTTAGCCCGAGATATGCAAGAAGACTAAAGAGAAAGGATTTTTCCGATATTATCAAATGATGAGTAATATAATATATGTATATGCATATCCGCAAGCTATCAATGGCGGCTCTGGAACTCGTCCTTTCAGACCTCCTACCCAACATTGGTGTCAGTGCGGGTCGGCATCTTTTCCTTTCCGACCGAATTACTTAAATATAGAAAAGCGAAAGCGCGGCATGGAAACTAGTCCTTTCCACCCGCCCAGGCAGTGCGGCTCTGGAACTCGTCCTTTTAGACCGCCTGCCCAGCATGATATCCAGCGATCCTGCTGCCCGGAATCTTATCCATTCCGACAGCCGCAACAACTGCAATAAATATATATGAATAATTCGTTAGCTTGGTCCCTTCGCACTCACCTCACTACACTGTAATTTCCCTTTGAAGGATAAAGACTTGTTTTCGTTTTAAAAATGTACAAACTTTAAACTTAGTTTAGTTTTTATGTATTTACAAATTTATTTGGCTAATAGATTTCAAAACCGTGTTAACTCCGATCATTATTTTCGAGAAGGGCGCTTGCGCGATGTCCGACGTTTTTGGCTGAACTAACTTTCTGCGGATTTCGCACGATGATAGGGAGGCGGCCGTGCGCGCTCGGTACTCATATTTTCGGAGTTGACGTCGGTCAACTGCCACTGCTGCGGGCAAGGATTGCGCGCACGGCCGTCGTATTGCGCTTTAAGCGGCGGCTTAAACATCCTCCCCGCCCTGCAGGAATGCGCAGCTTAGAGCCTTCTGTAGCTCTTTCAGCGCGCGGATAGTGTTTCCCAAGACGCGGTTAGTAGTGCGGCCCTGGTAGTTGGCCTTTGGCAGGCCTTGGGAGGTGCGCGCGATCGTCCGTCAGGAGGTCTTCTTGCGCGACGGTTGCGGCGCCTGGTTGCGCGGGTTGTGGGCCTTGTTGCGCGGGTTCTGAGCCTTCTGCTCCGGGCTTCTCTTGTTAGTGGGCGTCTTGTCTGGCCTACGTGCAGATGCGCGCTGCTTGGGCTGCTTCTTACGTTGGCCCGTGCGCATGGTTGTTGGCTGCCACATGCAGCAAAGTGTGGTGCGCCAACCCGCAGTGTTTGCAGCTGCCCGGCGAGTCGCATTCGCCGGTTGTGTGGGTGAGCGCAAGGCAGTTGACACAATACCCTTGCGCCCGGGATACTGCCAATCGCTGCGTTGACTTCATGGCCTTGAAGGACGGGCACGTCATGAGCGCGTGATACTTGTGGCAGAGCCGACATTGGAGGCAGTTTTATCCGTCTCTGCCGTTGGATCCAGGGGGAATGCCTTCCGCGATGCCATGATGTCTTCATTCTGGAAGTAGAAGCAAAGGCAGAGAAACGAGAAATAGTTGGGTACAATATTTAAACGGGAAGTTAAGACCCTTAATATTTATTTATTTATTTATTTATATAAAAGAGGAACAATCCCCGCCCAATGAAAAATTCCAACAAGCCTCGGATGAGACCCCCTTTTTCTGATGACGACCACGGCAAACGTATAAAGGACTATGATTTAAGGGTATGCACCTGGAATATCCGGACCCTTAATGGGGAAGGTGCCTCTGCCCGGCTGGTTGATGTCCTCGGGAAGACAAAGGCTGACATCACCGCCATCCAAGAAATGCGATGGACGGGGCAAGGTAAAGTAAGCGTGAAGCCTTGCGACGTCTACTACAGTTGCCACGTAAAGGAGCGCAAATTCGGTGTTGGATTCGTGGTAGGAGAGAGACTCCGTCGCCGAGTACTGGCGTTCACCCCGGTGGACGAACGTCTAGCCACAATCCGCATCAAAGCTAGATTCTTCAACATCTCGCTCATCTGCGCCCATGCCCCGACGGAAGAGAAGGATGAGGCGTCCAAGGATCTCTTCTATGAGCGCTTGGAACGTACATATGAGCGCTGCCCCCGACACGATGTCAAAATCGTGCTTGGCGATTTTAATGCCAAGGTGGGCAAGGAAGGGATCTTTGGCGCCACTGTCGGAAAATTCAGCCTCCACGACGAAACGTCCGATAACGGACTGAGGCTGATCGACTTCGCCGGGGCCCGAAATATGGTAATATGTAGTACTAGGTTCCAGCATAAGAACATCCACCAAGCTACATGGCTGTCTCCAGATCGAAAAACGAGAAACCAAATCGATCATGTTGTGATAGACGGAAGGCATGCTTCAAGCGTTTTGGACGTACGTACACTCCGAGGGCCAAACATCGACTCGGACCACTATCTTGTTGTAGCCAAGATACGCACCCGCCTCTGTGCAGCAAAAAATGTGCGCCCAACAATGCAAGGAAAGCTTAACGTCGAAAAGCTGCAATCACAACAGACGGCCAATTTATTCGCCACTCGACTCACACACCTGCTCTCTGAGAGCACTCTTCAACAATCCGACGTACGCGAGCAGTGGAACCACATTTCCCGATCATTAAGTACCGCCGCCGAAGAAGTAGTTGGATTTCAGCGAGCCCGAAAGAACAACTGGTACGATGAGGAATGTCAAGAAGCCGCAGAGAAAAAAGATGCCGCCTACAGGGCCACGCTGCGATCGGGCGCAACGCGAGCCATGTGGGACCGTTATAGGGAACTGAAGAAGGAAGCGAGACGTATTTGCCGCAATAAGAAGAGAGAGGCCGAAATACGTGAGTGCGAAGAGCTTGAGATGCTGGCCGACAGGAAGAACGCCCGAAAATTCTACCAGAGGGTTAGGCGACTTACGGAAGGTTTCAAGACCGGGGCGAACTCCTGTAAGAACAACAATGGCGACCTAGTGACCGATGTCCAGAATATACTTAAATTGTGGAGGGAACACTTTTATAACCTACTGAATGGTAGCAGCGCTGAAAGTAGTGAGGAAGACGAACCCGAGTCCCCAGTCGATGATGATGGAGTAGCTGTCCCACCGCCTGACTATGACGAGGTACGAATAGCGATTACGCGGCTGAAAAACAACAAAGCTGCTGGAGCTGACGGCCTGCCAGCCGAGCTATTCAAGTACGGCGGCGAGGAGCTGATGAGGTGCATGCATCAGCTCGTATGCAGAATATGGTCAGATGAACGCATGCCCGACGACTGGAATTTAAGTGTGCTCTGCCCAATCCACAAGAAAGGCGACCCCGCCATACGCGCCAACTACCGCGGAATTAGCCTTCTAAGCATAGGTTACAAGGTCTTATCGAGCGTATTGTGCGAAAGACTGAAGCCCACCGTCAACGAGCTGATTGGACCTTATCAGTGTGGCTTTAGGCCTGGAAAATCCACCATAGATCAGGTATTCACAATACGCCAAATCTTGGAAAAGACCCGCGAGAATAGGATCGACACACACCATCTATTTGTCGATTTCAAAGCCGCTTTCGACAGCACGAAGAGAAGTTGCCTTTATGCCGCGATGTCTGAATTTGGTATCCCCGCGAAACTAATACGGCTGTGTAAAATGACGTTGAGCAATACCACCAGCTCCGTCAGAATAGGGAAGGACCTCTCCGAGCCGTTTGATACCAAACGAGGTTTCAGACAAGGGGACCCCCTTTCGTGTGATTTCTTTAATCTTATGTTGGAGAAGATAATAAGAGCCGCAGAACTGAACCGCTCAGGCACAATACTTTATAAGAGCGTACAATTGCTGGCGTATGCCGACGACATCGATATTATCGGTAAAAACAAGGGCTACGTCTGTTCTGCCTTCTCGGGATTGGATAGAGAAGCAAAGCGAATGGGTCTGGTGGTGAACGAGGACAAAACGAAGTATCTCCTGTCAGCACACAAACAGTCAGAGCATACGCGTCTTGGCACCCACGTCACTGTTGACAGTTACAAGTTTGAAAAAGTAGACGACTTCGTTTATTTGGGAACCAGCATTAACACCAATAATAATGTCAGCCTTGAAATCCAACGGAGAATCACTCTTGCCAACAAGTGCTACTTTGGGCTGAGTAGGCAATTGAGAAGTAAAGTCCTCTCTCGTCGTACAAAGATCACACTCTATAAGTCACTCATCATGCCTGTGCTGGTGTATGGCGCGGAAGCATGGACAATGAAAGCATCTGATGAGGCGGCTCTTGGAGTTTTCGAGAGAAAGATTCTGCGAAAGATTTACGGACCTTTACGCGTTGGTGATGGCGAATATCGCAGACGATTTAACGATGAGCTGTATGAGCTTTACAACGATATAGACATAGTGCAGCGAATTAAAATTCAGCGGCTCCGCTGGCTTGGCCATGTCGTTCGGATGGACAGAAACGCTCCTGCTCTGAAAATATTCAACGCGGGCCGCGATGCTGGGAACAGAGGAAGAGGAAGGCCTCCTCTGCGTTGGAAAGACCAGGTGGAGAAGGACTTGGCTTCACTTGGCATTTTCAATTGGCGTCAGTTAGCACAGAAGAGAAATGACTGGCGTGCTGTTTTGGACTCGGCCAAAATCGCTTAGGCGGTTACAGCGCCAAATAAGAAGAAGAAGAAGAAGAGAGAACCTTAATATACAGGGGGAAGGTGTATATCTACTTATTTATTGTGCGCGGAGAATTCTCCGTGGGAAGGAAACACAGTTTGACAAGTGGCCGCCTGATAACTCCATTTTGTGTGCGGATTTCTACGACATGTATGTGGCCATCAGGCCCATGGCGAACGTTTTCGATTCGTCCCCATCGCCACTCAGTAGGAGGGAGCGGATCTTCTTTGACCACGACGAGGTCGCCTGCCTGGGGATCGCGTTGTGGGGTTTTCCACTTGTATCTCTTCCGAAGATCTTTGAGGTAATCTTCTTTCCAGCGGCGACTAAATTAGTTGTGAAGTGCTTTAACTTTCTCCCACCGTTTTAGTAAAGAGAGGTCTTCCACATTAGGCTCGGAAATGGCCAATAGCGGTGCACCTCGAAGGAAGTGACCTGGAGTAAGTGCTGTCATATCAGCTGGATCTTGGGAAAGTGCGGAAAGAGGCCTCGAGTTAAGGACTGCTTCAATTCGCACCAGAAGCGTCGTGAATTCTTCAAAAGTAAACTTGTGGGTTGCAGCGGGTTTCTTTAGATGGATTTTAAAGCTTTTTACTGCAGATTCCCACAAGCCGCCCATGTGGGGGGCGCTGGGTGGTATGTATTGCCCGCTGATGCCTTGAGGGGCATATTTTTTGACAATGTCTGCGGAACATTCGTTAAGGAACTTAACGAAGTCGAGTTCTGGTGCGCGCTGGGCGCCAATGAACGTTTTTCCATTGTCGCTCATCATATTTGAAGGAAAACCTCGTCTGCCGACGATGCGGGAGAATTCTGCTCGTCAAGCCTCGGTTGCAAGATCCGAGCATAGCTCGAGATGTACTGCCTTTGTGGAAAAACTAACAAAAACTGCAACGTATCCCTTTATAAGGGTGGTAGATCTTAGCACCGATGCTTTAATTTGGAATGACCCAGCGAAATCTACTCCATTTGTAGAAAATGGGAGTGAGAAACTGCAGCGCTCAGGGGGTAGAGCGGCCATTATTTGGGTGCGTGTTTGTTGCTTGTAAAGCGTGCACAGTTTGCATTGAAAAATGCATTTTTTTAATCAGAGGTTTTAGCTTTGGTACGTAGTACTCCTGCCTTACCATTTGGAGCAGTAATCGTGAAGAAGCAGCGAGTGTAAAAACTCCAAATATAGCTGGCAGAAACTCGATTCTGTAGGGAGAATTATTGGGTGCCTTTCATTATAGCTCAACGTGGAATGTGCTAATTGGCCATTAAGCCGTAGAAGTCCGTCTTTGTCCAAGGAAGGATTGAGACCAAGAAGCGGACTTCTTTTTGTTAATTGACATTTTATCTTGCAAAGCGCTTTTTTCGCTCGCAAACTGGCGTGATTGCGCTACGTTGATAAGACGCATTTTTGCATGTTGCAATTCGTTATGTGTCAGATGTGGATTGGTGATTGTAGCTAACCCCTTTGATTTGTTGCGGGCATTGTTCACGAAGCGGAACATGTACGCAGTCACGCGGAGTGCTCGAGAGAAAGAAGAAAAGCGATCAAGAAAATCGACCTCTTCTTCGAGCGCGTGATATACCTCCACCTTGCACTTTTCTGGTGGAGATGCACTGCATGCCTTTGACCTTGGCCATGCATCCATGTGGCAAGATAGCCATTTTGGTCCGTGCCACCAGAGTGGGGAATTCGCCAAATCCTGTGGTTTGCAACCGCGGGTGCCGAGGTCGGCTGGATTATCTTGGCTGGCAACATGGCGCCATATACCGGTTGGAAGATATTCCCGGTTTTGGGAGGTACGATTGGATACATACGTCTTCCATGTACATGGTGGCTTTTCAAGCCAAGCTAGCACAATCTCTGAATCTTACCATAAGAATGTGTTGCACGAATGTAATTTGAGCTGTTTTCGAACAGTTGCGACCAGTTTTGCGAGTAAGACTGCACCACACAGCTCCAGGCGTGGCGAGCTTACCGTCTTCAATGGTGCTACTTTGCTTTTTGCAACCAAGAGAGTGGAATATCTTTGGTTGCTAGCATTTACGCGGATGTAAATCGCAGCGCAATATGCTTTTTCCGCGGCATCGCAAAACCCGTGGATTTGGGTATCTTGCCCCGGAGTGAAGTTAACCCATCGAGGGATTTCGATGTAGCAGATGGCTGGCAGAGGGCTGGCAGATTTTCTACGAACTGTTGGCATTTTGCTAAAGCTATGGGTTTGGCACATTCGTCCCAATCAACGCCATCTAGCCAAAGATCTTGAAGCAAAATCTTTGCTTGAATCATCACTGGTGACAGCCATCCTGCCGGGTCAAAAAGTTTTGAGACAGAAGATAAGATTTGTCGCTTTGTGACGGCATTCGATGTCGATGCAGGCAGTATGGTGTAGGAAAATTTATCCGTAAGTGCGTTCCATTGTATACCAAGAGTTTTGGTTGTGGAAGCGCTCTCAAATTTCAAAAAGTTGGAGTCGAGAAGATCCCCCTTTGGAAATTTTTCTAAAATGGACGGATGATTGGCCGTAAGTTTCTTGAGTATGAAACCAGCTTACTTCAGCGCTTTGATCACTTGAATAAGTGATTCAGTGGCGTTGTCAATATCATGAGTTCCGGATAGGATGTCATCCACATACGTTTCGGTTTAGGTATTGTGGCAGCCAAAGGAAACGTCGCTATCGTGTCATCTACTAATTGATGCAGGGTACGAATAGCGACGTATGGTGCACAATTAACGCCGAACGTTACGGCTTTAAGATTATGATCGGTGACAGGAGAGTCAGCCGATGTGCGAAACAAGATTCGCTGAAAATCTTTATCCTCCTCATGGATGAGTATTTGACGATAAATTTTTTCAATGTCTCCATTGAACACGAATCTGTGCATTCGCCACTGCAGAATGAGCAGCATGAGATCTGGCTGGAGTGTGGGACCAGTGTGCAACGCGTTGTTCAGGGTTGTTCCTGAACCAGATGTTTTTGAGGCGTTGAATACCACGCGAACTTTGGTGGTCACTAGAGTGGTTCATAAAAACACTCTTTTTGGAAATTCATAAACGCCACATCAGAATATTGTTATTTGTGATAAAAAAAGACACACGTCTTTTTCTATTTTGAAAAAAAAAAACTTTTCTTAGAGGTCGCGCTGGTCGGTTTTTTATAAAGACGCTGATGTTCTAAATTTTTTTATTTTCTTGACATGTTAAAATGCAGCTAAAAATGTGGTTTTTACATATAATTACTGTGGTATTATTGCGGAACAGTCTTGTCTTGGACAGTTAGAATGGACCTAGTTCCCGAAAATATGCTCTCGAAAAGACACTAGTAAAAGTAAAACGTTGATACTGAACGATTTACGCTTTGTCATGGGTTGGAACTTGTTCCCAGGGGGTTTCTGGGGTTGCTAATTAGGAATCCGAAGTCAGCTTTTCAAAATTCAAAATGGCGGATCCAAAATGGCGGTCCATTTTTTTTTAATTATTGGATCTGTTCGAAACCCGGCACTCGAGAGTTTTGGGGGTCGCCGATTACGAATCTGAAGTCAATTTTTTTAAATTCAAAATGGCGGATCCAAAATGGCGGTCCATTTTTTTTTAATTATTGGATCTGTTCGAAACCCGGCACTCGAGAGTTTTGGGGGTCGCCGATTACGAATCTGAAGTCAATTTTTTTAAATTCAAAATGGCGGATCCAATATGGCGATCAAATTAGAAAAAAATACTAAAATTAAAACGTTGGTACTGAAGGTTTTAAACATTGTAAAGGGTTAAAACACGTTTCCAGTGGGTTTCTGGGGTTGCTGATTACGAATCTTATGTCAGATTTTCAAAATTCAAAATGGTGGATCCAAAATGGCTACTAACTTAAAAAAAATGATTCGATTTGTTTCAAACTCTTAACCGCCATTTTGAGTTTTGAAAATATGACAACAAATTCGTAATCAGCAACCTCAGAAACCCCCGAGAAACGAGTTTCAACCCTTGAAAATACTTAAAACATTCAGTATCAACGTTTTAATTTAAGCATTTTATTTAATTTGATCGCCATATTGGATCCGCCATTTCGAATTTAAAAAAATGTACTTCAAATTCGTAATCGGTGACCTCGAAAGCTCCCAGTGCCCGTTTTCAAGCAAATCCAATAAAAAAAAATTATCGCCATTTTGGATCCGCCATTTTGAATTTCGAAAAACTGACTTCAGATCCATAATTAGCAACCCCAGAAACCCCCTGGTAACAGGTTCAGTATAAACGTTTTAATTTTACTAGTCTCTTTTCGAGCGCATATTTTCGGGCACTAGGCCCATTCTAACTACCCAAGATAGGTATGTAATTAAGGGAATGTTCCCCAATAATACCAGAGTAATTATATGTAGAAAAAAAATTTTAGCTGCATTTTAACATGTCAAGAAAATAAAAAAATTGAGAACATCAGCGTTTTTATAAAACACCGACCAGCGCGATCTCTAAGAACACTTTTTTTCAAAATGAAAAAACACGTTTCTCTTTTTTTATCACAAATAACAATAATTTGAGGAAGCGTTTATGAATTTTCAAAAAAAAAAAAATTTTTTAACCAGTCTGGTGGTCACCTTATCTGGTTTGACATTGAACCACTGAGAATCCAGGCAAATATTGTTTTTTGCGCAAGTATTGTGCCGCGAATCTTTTGTATACCTTCCAGCAGGATTTGTGGAAGTATATCGCTGCCGATTACCATATCATTTTGAGCTGGTATGTGGCAGCTTGGGTCAGCAAGTTCAAGGATCTTGAATCGCTGCCAGTTTTCACGGCTAATGGTGAATGTAGGCATGTGCCTCGTGAGCTGAGGTAACACGATATCCTGTGTGTTTATCCGTTGCATGGTTTTGGGTGCAACCAATGTTAGTGGACAAAGCTTTGAGGAGTTTTGTACTACTTCTCCACCCATGCCGGAAATTTCGAACTTGGAATGTTCGAATGGTAGTTCCAACCGTTTCTGAACTTTCGAGGAAATGAAAGTTTTTTGTGAGCCTTGACCAATCAGGGCTCTAAGTTAAACAATTCCCCCTGGTGTACAACTGCGACCATGGCAGTTGGAAGGAGAATTTTGCTATCATGGTCGGTGTGCAATGATTGTATTTGTGCTTGTTTGGAACAGCACGGTTGCTTGCCAGCACTTGTCGAGCGGGAGGTGTCGACTGGTCAGTAGTGTGTTGTGCGGCGGTTTCATTCGCTTGCGCATTGGAGTGCCGAGATTGTGGTTTGGGATTCATGTGCAGCAGGGAGTGATGCCGTTGTTGGCAATGTATACATGACCACTTGCTCGAACACTCATAAGTAGCCCATAGGTATTACCAAGGCAGTTTTTGCATAGCTTGGTTTGGTTTGCGAATTGTACTCGGTTCGGTACCGAAATTCGCTTAAATTTTGGGCAGACTCTAATGGGATGAGGGGACTTGCAGTAAGAGCAAGTTGTTTCCCTCTTAGGTTCTGCCACAAAGGTTTGAGTCCTGTTAAAGGACCTGTTTTGCGCAGCATTTTGATGATCGACTGGTTTTTGTTTATTTTGGCTTGGATTAAGCCGGTTAAGTCTTTCGGCTACTTCGTATCTTGAAGTAAGAAAATCGTCCATTTGTGACCATGAGGGTAAATCTCTTCGAGAAGAGAGAGATTGTTCCCAAAGTGACAGTGTGGTTTCGGG
>NW_016157747.1:76359-125419 GCF_001687245.7 Rhagoletis zephyria | reverse complement strand
TTGCACAGTATCTAATGATACTGTCACTTTCCGCTATAAACTTTTGAGCGGATGGATCAAAAGTTTTAGATTTCGGGCGCGTTGAGGGTTCCCTTGTACCGCCGGTGGCTTCTTGTGAAGCACCTTTTGACTTTGTCTCCATTTCAGAAGCTTTTGANGAGAAGAGAGAGATTGTTCCCAAAGTGACAGTGTGGTTTCGGGCAATTTGGATGAGCATGTGTACACCAATATGGGATCCCATCTGTCTGTCTGGACGTCTTGGGAATTAAGAACTGGCAGACAGTTGTTAATTGATGTTTGCAGCCTTTGAAGTTGGTCGCTATTCTCGGACTGAATAGTCGGCAAAGTCATCAAAATTTTAATTTGGTTGTCAACCAGGATACGTTTGTTTTCGTATCGTGACCGTAAAGCTTCCCAGGCCAGCTCCAAGTTTTCATCGCTGAGCGGGTATTGCTTGACGATGGAACCGTCCTTTCCTTGGGTTTTGTATCGGAGGTGCTACAATTTTTGAGCACAGAGAGCTTCGAGTGGTTGATGTACACCGCTGTGAACATGTCACGAAAAGCGGGCCATTCTTCGTAACCGCCGTAAAATGTCTCCGTGTTACAAGGTGGGACTTGAAGAAAAACGTTTGCCTCTGCCGAGGTGTGTTCCACGCGGGGTGGTGGACTCGGTGCGGCGATTGCCTTAATCAACGACAGTTGATCGGCAATTTTAGCTTTGGCCACCTCATATAATTCAAGGCAAGTGAAGTACTTGCCTTCTACCGAATTCATAAAGTTTTCGGGTAGGCTGTCATCTGGCTTTGAAAAAACCAAATCATAGGTGGACTGAAGCCGTGCCCAACAATCATCTAGTGGTTTGTCTTTTATCATGAGATACGATTCAGTGTGGTCTTGGATTGGTACATCACTGAATTTTGCACAGTATCTAATGATACTGTCACTTTCCGCTATAAACTTTTGAGCGGATGGATCAAAAGTTTTAGATTTCGGGCGCGTTGAGGGTTCCCTTGTACCGCCGGTGGCTTCTTGTGAAGCACCTTTTGACTTTGTCTCCATTTCAGAAGCTTTTGATGGACTGTGTCCAAGTGGCATTTTGAATGTCGTGGAAGGTCACACGTATATAAATTAAAAGAAGATTTAATTAAATCTAGCTGAGTACCACCCAGATATCGTTCGCAAAAAATTCGAAAAATATGTGTCAAACGAGAAAAAATTGCACTTCGTGCCACAGAAAATCAGGAAAAAATATAAGATTTTGTGTTTTTGTTTCTTGCAAATTACGTTTAATTTTTATTTAATATTTGGTTCAGCACTTTTTATAACGTGGAAAACGGAGCGTCCTAATTAAATCCGCGGAATATGGATTTAAAAAATTTCAGTAAGAGAAAAAAATCACAAACACTTTCCACTGTTATATACGTGGTGAAATATACGTATGTATAAATGTTTAATGTGATATAAATAATTATGTAAATACTGAAAAAGTATTGGTTATCTCTCACTATCTAGACAAATGCAATTTAGAAGTTTTCCCTACTGGGTTACATGTATCTAAATATCTTAAACTCACTTCTTATCGCGTTATAATGTTCGGGTGATAATATTCTTTGTTAGCACGTATGTACGAATGTGCAGAATATGTGTAATGTAAAAATGTACATACGTATGTAGGTATGTACAAATATTTACGTATGAAGCCGAGTATATGGCTAAGCGATGCTTTGTCACAGTAGTGGTGAGTTAACAACCCAAAAGATCAGATTTTGTTTTGATTATAGTGTATGTATGTATGTGCAAATATTTACATATGGGTGTTTGCATACAGCCGTACGCGACATTCGTACGCTTATAGAGTAACGTAAATCTATCAAAAATAGAAGTTACAGAAAAAAGAAGATTACGGTTATGTTGCAACCAAAGGGTACTATGTTTGAGAAAAAAATAAGCNTCGCTTAAGAATTGTAATCTGCATTACCTGCGACTGCCAATATACAAATGACATAGACAAACAATGTTTTTGCATAACGTACGCGACATTAGAATACTATCAGAAGCAAATCAAAAAATTACCGTTATTCGAGCTCTAACTTCACCTTTTTCTCATTTTTATAGTTAGTTGTTATTGCAAATTTGATTTTAAGATGTAATTGTAATGTTTCAAATCTCTTAATTTAGTTAATAGGAAAGAGAAAATAGTTCATTTCATTAGAGAAAACTGAGTCGAAGAGACATTCAGTTTTACTCTTCCATTTTTGAGTTTTAAAATTCCAATAAGCTGAAATACTTCTATAATATAAAAATTCGAGTATTTTTGTCTTATTAATTCGTCTTAAAAACCCTTTTCAGTTGTTTTTATTTTTTCAGTCCTGGTTGACATTTTAATGGAAACACCCATATGAAGCCGAAGATATGGCTAAGCTACGCTTTGTCTTCGCAGTGGTGAGTGAAGAAGTACGAAAAAACAGAGAGTTTGTTTTGATTACAGTGCTTATGTATGTATGTGTGCGGGAATGCACAAGGGGATGTAATAATACGTAAAGAGCCGCTCACCGCTGAGGTGAGTTCTTGGTACCGAACGTATTTAAGTCGGAGAGCGGGCTTTGACTTACGTTCTCTTAGCTTGTGAGTGCAGCAGAGAAAAGCGAGGTGGAAAGATATGAAATAAGTTAGAGTGCGTTTGGTATATGTGGACTGTATTGTCCGATAAACAACAGCGACTCTCTTAGCTATTATGCGAATAGCTGCAGAAAATGCAACTTTTAAAAATGCTTATATGTGCCAACGTATGTACATATTACGGATGTTGCGTATGTGGAATTTTAGACATCCGCGGATGCGAATGCGGATGCGAATATCTAACAGCTAACATCCGCGGATGCGAATGCGGATGTCAAGTATTTATAAGAAACAATTAGAATCTAGCATAATATAATGGCGAGATCGTATGTCAGGTTTTTCTAAAGCTTTTTAAAAAGAATTCTTCATTCTCCTTTGGCTGTGTCAGAATTTGGGGAATCTGTAACTTCACCAGCGTTTTTCGATTTTAAGCTGAGATCCCACGATTGCCGCAAATGGACCAATCTGGAACAATTTTTATTGTGCTGTATTAGAGTACAATAAAAAAATTGTCCCAATGAAATTCTGTACAGTCACACGGTTGCCTCGTTTTATACAATTCCGATTGCCGCAAGTTGGGGAAAAGCAATATAGTGACAATAATTGCCCCAAACTTATCACACGATTGTACGAGCATGCGGTAATTGCGACCATAAGGTGTTGCGCTGACTTCTAAATTCTGTTTTTTTTCTCTGTTGCGTAAAAATGGCGTATTCTTAATAAAAAAAATAAAACAATTGCATCTACTTTGTATATTACGGGCTCATTTTGTGCAAATTTGTTGTTGTTTGAAAGCAAAGAAGCAAAAACTTGCGTCCAATGAAAACTCACGCATTTATTTAGAAGTTTGAGTGTATAGTTTTTTATTTTTCGACGATAACTGCAACGTGCTATGTGAAGTTCAAGTTGCAACAGTTTTCTTTTTAATTTTGTTACATAGAGGTTTTTTTATTCATTACAAGTAAAATTGGTACAAAATAGTTATGTTTGTTTAAATGAAAGCTGCGAATTTACATAATTTATGGTTGGAATGAAATTTTATAATTATATGTACAGCTCGCAACAAAAGATAGCACCTTAACATTTTGATCAGTCTTGACTTTCTTCTTCTGTTTGTTTAATGTTCGTTTTTTCCCATAAAACCATAGCTCACTGTCTAGTAAAAATCACATAAGTCCAAATTTCAATCTATATACAAAAATTATAAACATTTATTAAACCCTTGATTACAATTCAATGGTTTTTAATTTGGATTTCTAGAAAAAATTTTGTTATGTTTATGTTTACAAAGTAATTTACAGAGAAGAAAGTGCATAATACCGTCAGCTAAAAAATTATAAAAAATCAACAGGATTTTTTAGCAACTTCAAACTTCCACCAATCCAAATTAAAAACCGTGGGATTGTGATCAAAAGTATAAGGAATGTTTATAATTTTTGTATAAAGCTTGAAATTTGGATTTATGCAGTTATTGTTAGACAATGAGCTATACTTTTATACAAAAAAAAAAAAAAATTGTTGTATTGAAACATTTTGGTCCAACCTTTTCACCAAGAGTTCACGTTCATGATTTTTAGTGACGCATTTGTCTTCTAATATTACGGCTTGGTGGTTGTCAGAAGGCATATTTTCAGTCTTAAATAACTTAGCAAAACTGTACATGCATACAAAGATACGTAATAGTTTCAGTGCGTTTGAAAGGCGCCACGTTCCCTTTTCAAATAGCCCCAATTTTCTCAAAGAGCATGGGACTGATTTCATATATCTCTATACCATTTTCGAGTAATTTACCATGGGAGGTGCGACGTCCCTTTTTCCAATATCCCCAACTTTTCTTCATGACCAGTCGCGTTTTATATATCTTGTACATACCAAGTTCCAGTACTATTCCATGAACACATCCAGAGATATGCAGTATGAAAAATTCGATGTGTATGGGAAGTGCCACGCCTCCTTTTCCGATAACCACAATTTATCTCCATGAGTATGCGATTGCTTTCATATATCTCCATACCAAGTTCGAGACCTATTCCATGAACATTTTCCGGGATATGCAGTATGAAAAATTCGGTTTGTTTGGGAGGTGCCCTGCCCCCTGCACCTAGCGGTATGAAATATGCTTTACATCCGATTCCCATACCTACCATATATAACCCAAAAATTTCATAAAGATCGGTCGAGCAATGTACGAAGAGTTCGGTTTTTATATATTAGATAAGCACGACGCGAGAACATAAAAAAAATTTCGATGAATTTCGGGTTCACAACTATCCTATCTTTTAAGTTGGAACCAACAATACACACGCACAAAATTACATTGAAATCGGTTAAGCGGTTTCGGAGATTAGCGTAAACGAACACAGTGACACGGGATATTTACATATATGTTAAGATACCCTACTATAAGCACCTACCATAGATACGTTTGCGTACCAAATTTTAATTTCATTTGACTTATGGTTTTGAAATTGTAGCTGATAAAATTTTCCACGCCTATGGGATGTGCCACGGCCCCTTTTACATTCCCATTTTTATATAAGCACCCCCCATTGATATATCTGTATACCAAATTTCAAGTTCGTGGGACTTATAGTTCCGACGTTATAGCTGATATAAAATTACATGCCTATTGGATGTTCCACGCCCTCTTTTCCAAACTCATTTATATAAACCCTAATATAAGTACCTACCATTAAAATGGCTCCGTACGAAATTTCAAGTTCAAGCGACTTATAGTTCCGGAGTTATAGCTGATAAAACATTCTTGGTCCATGGTACGTGCCGCTCCCCCTTTTACAAACTCACTTATATATAGCCTACTATAAGCACCTGCACAGATACGTCCGCGTACCAAATTTCAATTTCACGTGACATATGATTCCGAATTTTCCACGCCTATGTGATGTGCCACGCCTCCTTTTGCAAACCCATTTATATATACCTTACTGTAGTTATGTCTGTNGATTCCCATACCTACCATATATAACCCAAAAATTTCATAAAGATCGGTCGAGCAATGTACGAAGAGTTCGGTTTTTATATATTAGATAAGCACGACGCGAGAACATAAAAAAAATTTCGATGAATTTCGGGTTCACAACTATCCTATCTTTTAAGTTGGAACCAACAATACACACGCACAAAATTACATTGAAATCGGTTAAGCGGTTTCGGAGATTAGCGTAAACGAACACAGTGACACGGGATATTTACATATATGTTAAGATACCCTACTATAAGCACCTACCATAGATACGTTTGCGTACCAAATTTTAATTTCATTTGACTTATGGTTTTGAAATTGTAGCTGATAAAATTTTCCACGCCTATGGGATGTGCCACGGCCCCTTTTACATTCCCATTTTTATATAAGCACCCCCCATTGATATATCTGTATACCAAATTTCAAGTTCGTGGGACTTATAGTTCCGACGTTATAGCTGATATAAAATTACATGCCTATTGGATGTTCCACGCCCTCTTTTCCAAACTCATTTATATAAACCCTAATATAAGTACCTACCATTAAAATGGCTCCGTACGAAATTTCAAGTTCAAGCGACTTATAGTTCCGGAGTTATAGCTGATAAAACATTCTTGGTCCATGGTACGTGCCGCTCCCCCTTTTACAAACTCACTTATATATAGCCTACTATAAGCACCTGCACAGATACGTCCGCGTACCAAATTTCAATTTCACGTGACATATGATTCCGAATTTTCCACGCCTATGTGATGTGCCACGCCTCCTTTTGCAAACCCATTTATATATACCTTACTGTAGTTATGTCTGTATGCCAAATTTCAAGTTCATGTGGCTTATAGTTCCGGAGTTATAGCTGATAAAATATTCCTATGGGATGTGCCACGCCCACTTTTACAAACTCATTTATATATACCCTACTATAAGCATCTACCATATGTGTGACTGAATAACAAATTTCAAGCTGATGTGACTTATGGTTCCGAAGTTATGGCTGATTAAAAATTTCACGCCTATGGGAGGTGACACGCCCCCTTGTCGAATCCAAATTTGTTTACCCTATTATAGGCCCAGGTGTCATGGCAATACTCTGTCAAAATTTTGTTCGATTCGGTTCGTCCGTTTAGGCTGCAACCTGGCACATACATACATACATACATACGTACTTCTCGGCCACAGGGCCACCTATCGTGTATATTTTTAGTCCCAATATTTATTTTCAGTTGTCTCAATTGTATTCTAAATATGAGCCACATCGGCAGGAAAATGCAGTATTTAGGAATATTCCGACTCTAGCGCCACCTAGCGAATGCATTTTTGGTAAGGATATTTATTTTATAGGTGCTGACACATGTTCCAAATATGAACCAAATCGGGCTAGCCGTTTAATAGTTTAGTGACATTTAATGTACAGAAAACTCTATGAAATTGTGAAATCGTGACGTCGCAGCACACGTCATTTTTCGGCAACAACAACAAAAAGTTTCAAATTTTTTTAAATCGAAAAACCTTCCACACAGAATTTCTNTTATAGCTGATATAAAATTACATGCCTATTGGATGTTCCACGCCCTCTTTTCCAAACTCATTTATATAAACCCTAATATAAGTACCTACCATTAAAATGGCTCCGTACGAAATTTCAAGTTCAAGCGACTTATAGTTCCGGAGTTATAGCTGATAAAACATTCTTGGTCCATGGTACGTGCCGCTCCCCCTTTTACAAACTCACTTATATATAGCCTACTATAAGCACCTGCACAGATACGTCCGCGTACCAAATTTCAATTTCACGTGACATATGATTCCGAATTTTCCACGCCTATGTGATGTGCCACGCCTCCTTTTGCAAACCCATTTATATATACCTTACTGTAGTTATGTCTGTATGCCAAATTTCAAGTTCATGTGGCTTATAGTTCCGGAGTTATAGCTGATAAAATATTCCTATGGGATGTGCCACGCCCACTTTTACAAACTCATTTATATATACCCTACTATAAGCATCTACCATATGTGTGACTGAATAACAAATTTCAAGCTGATGTGACTTATGGTTCCGAAGTTATGGCTGATTAAAAATTTCACGCCTATGGGAGGTGACACGCCCCCTTGTCGAATCCAAATTTGTTTACCCTATTATAGGCCCAGGTGTCATGGCAATACTCTGTCAAAATTTTGTTCGATTCGGTTCGTCCGTTTAGGCTGCAACCTGGCACATACATACATACATACATACGTACTTCTCGGCCACAGGGCCACCTATCGTGTATATTTTTAGTCCCAATATTTATTTTCAGTTGTCTCAATTGTATTCTAAATATGAGCCACATCGGCAGGAAAATGCAGTATTTAGGAATATTCCGACTCTAGCGCCACCTAGCGAATGCATTTTTGGTAAGGATATTTATTTTATAGGTGCTGACACATGTTCCAAATATGAACCAAATCGGGCTAGCCGTTTAATAGTTTAGTGACATTTAATGTACAGAAAACTCTATGAAATTGTGAAATCGTGACGTCGCAGCACACGTCATTTTTCGGCAACAACAACAAAAAGTTTCAAATTTTTTTAAATCGAAAAACCTTCCACACAGAATTTCTAAAAAAGTACCTTTTACAGAATTGAAATCGGTTCAGCCGTTTGGTCAGGCATCGCCGTCATACTGAAAACATTTCATTTTTATATATATAGATAATGAAAATTAAATAAGTAGAAGAGAAATAGTCAAGACTGGTCAAAATGTTGAGGTTCTACCGTTTTGTCGTAGGCTGTATTGAACATTTAAGTTTTTTTTTAAATAAATTTATACTGCCATGGCAGTTCGCCAATTGATGACATAAAATATCCTTCGTTTATATGGTGTTGGCATTTCCTCGGTTCCTGGCTCGATCTGCAGTAAAGGAACACGACTGCACTCTCCTGAAATGAGGTTACCTTGGCTATCATAACGATCAACCATCGACGACGATGCATAGTTCGCACTTTTGTTGAGTAAGTAATTGTGCAAAGCACAAGAAGCAGGTGTCAAGCTTTTGGTTTTTCTGCATCGAGTTTTATTGGACGAGAAAATACTTGAAAGCAGATTGCGAGTATGCCAAACGCATTTTCAACAATGTGCCTCAAGAATGATAGAATACAAGATTGCGCATTCCTGCGGGTGATGACGTCAAGATAGCAACGAATAGGAAAGAGTAATTAGAGATGGAGGAGAGAAAGAGTGTTAACAGTCAAAGAGGTCGCCATATTTACATGCATATAAACATCTCTGCATACATACAAACAGTTTGCTAAAATGACGTCACACGAACAACTGATTCTGTCAAATTCGCCAAGAACAAAGTAGCGGTACTGCTGATTGCGCCACCGTGAATGTGCCTTGCCCGAGACGACCTGTAATTAAATATACGTTGTCCTGCAGTCAAGTTTCGACCTGGGTAAGGTTTCATAACATTTGTTTGCATTGAGAATGCGTCGTCGGCTACTATAACAAAAGAAACGCCCATTTGACTAGCGGGAAACGGTCGAGGTGGGGTTAAATTTAGAGAATTGTTTTTCAGAGCTGCAGAAAACGAACACTTGTTGAAGACAGCACCATTCGATACGCGTCCATTGCAGCCAACATCAACGTAAATAAATTTGCATTGTGCATCGACAATGGCCATAGTTATAATAGGTGCTGCCCGAGTGCGCCGGCGCCTTCATAACAATATGTTTACCGTCTAGCGCTCCCACACAGTTTGGAAAATTCCACATTGCTTCAAATCCGGATGCAACTGCTGCCAACTGGTCCGATGTGGAAGGAACCTGGTAAGCGATCCACTGTTGAAGTTTGTTTTAATTACTTTGTGGTAAGACCTACCTTCATATACTTATCCTTCAACATGGCGTAAATGGCATTGAAAACTTCTGGAATTATTTTTGATATGGTGTTTGGTGCAATCCGGAAAAATGCAGCTAAGCTTTTGAAGCTATCGCCAGTGGACAAGTACCGCAGGGTCACGGCTAAACGCTCACATGGAGGTATGGCTTTACGCATGTTTGTGTTCAGCTTTTGAATTCGTGGCGAAATCAAATCCAGCAATTCCTTGACATTTTCTTCATTCATCCGAAGAAAATTTTTAAACAGAAACTTTGGGTTTTCTATTTCACGAAACTCGCGTAGAAGTTTTTGATTTCCACCTTCAATTGGGATTTTTGGAGCCAATCACGAACCCAAATACTTATTTTTTAAGGTTTTTTTTGTATTAACTTTTTGTTTTGTCATTAACATACAGGATGTAATTGCACATAATATTCGTGCTAATTTACGTTTATTTCGAACGTAGTACATTTTTCTCTGATTATTTTTTAAAAACTTGCTCCCAACGTTTGAAATTTGTCTGACATTTATTTTGACAATCGGGACATAAAGAGACGATCGTGAGACCTATTGCGATAATATTTGGCGCTGAGCTCATTGACGCAACAATGAGACAATCGAAATTGTCGCAAATCGCACCAGTCGTTAGATTTAAAGGTTCATTAACAAAGATTTGCACAAATAATGGCCGAGGAGATGCCGAAAGATTGCTGCCTTTGCGGCAATCATGGGGCCCTAGCTTTAAATCGCTACTACCAACAGTTGTAATTTTTTTTTTACTGAATAAGGGACAATTTAATTGCTATGCAAATGTAGAAAAGCTTTTTAAAATTTTGACTTTTTAATTTTTTTTTTACATTTTGTCATGCAAGTGTCACGTAACGTCAAATCACTGGTCACCCATATATAACACTCTTCAGCAGTTGGCTAGGGAATCGATAAAACCAAGTTTTTTCGTAAACATGGATTGTATATACACACATATAAAAGTAATTTCTTACTTTTCACAGGCTGGCGATTTTAAACGTTTTTTTCAAATTGAATGTAACTGCAATTAATTTAAATTAAAGTATCGGTATGATCAAAAGACCTTTTTGGGATTTTCAGTGCGAGGAATCTGAATCTACAATTGCAGCCATGGAAGGAAAGTGAAGGAAAATTACAATCAATGTTTCTTCATGTGTTTTGCACCAGAGCGCACCCTAGCGGCCGTTTTCGGTAAAAATATTAAAATATCTTTTGATCATAACAGTACTCCAATTTAAATTAATTGCAGTTACATTGAATTTGAAAAAAAACGTTTAAAATCGCCAGCCTGGGAAAATTGAGAAAATACATTTATATATAAAATCTACACTCAGAAAAAGGTTTAGTTATAATAACCAAGATTTGGTTATAGTGACCAAGTGGCATAGTTGGATATGGCGAAATAAATATCTAGTTCACGAAAGTCTGCAATTTACTTGAGCCTTCTAGTTGGGACAAATGTATATTTGTTAATAATTACAAAACGACTACCTTGAGTGGACAATATTGTTAGTTGAATAAAATCATTGTTGAGCAAATATAAACAATGCTTTGGTTGATACAAGTTTTCAATTAATTTTATGAACTTGCTGTAGACGTGAATCAGCTAACCGTTTATTATTGGAGAAAAAGTTTCAGTTTGACACAAATAAAAATTTACTCGATGGTTGTTGTGTTTACTTCTTTTATTTGCATATATTAAGCATAAAAAATACAAACGTATTTACATAAATAGTTACTAGTGTAAATAATACATATGTATATGGTGGTAAGAATTTCCTAAAAAGAAACGATTAAACAGGAATAGTCGTGCGAAAACCCAGGTCAATATCTGCTGGAAGTGCTGGTTTAAGTATACTGCTTTTTCCTTGGCTAAATAGATACTTTCTAATTATAATTCACATGAATTATATATCCACTGAGAAACGCCGGTTGGCATCAAACTTTATATTTTTAAATAACCATACCCGCACCGAAACAACTCGCGGCGATGGCAAAACTGAAAGTGAGACAAACAAGCCTGGGCATGTCATACATAGCACACACTTTTCTTTCTCTACCCAGCGCAGTGATCGACATGCCATATCTTACTGAGCGCTCTGTAACCACACGCGTGTTTCACCCGTATACGAACAGCGGTAGCGGAGCAATGATTTCCACGCACACAGTCTCATTCATTGAATCGTTTTTATGCAATGGTCGGCATACTAGCGCATTCAAACGATTCAATAAGTGGGACTGTGTGCATTGCTTAGCTGGCGCTCTTCGTATGTGAAACACACATGAGGTCAGAGAGCGCTGATCATTATTTAGGGGGTGCTCATAAGCATGAATATATTCCGCTCTCAAACCAAATCGATCAACTAAGACTTGGTAACTATGACTAATCCATGTGTTGAAAGAAAGCTTATCTGTATTAGCAGAGCTTAATGGCATCCTTTTATGAACCATACTTTAAGTTGAATGGAATTTGTAGAAATATGCTTCAAAAAAATATTTATTAGTATTTACCAAACCCTTCAACTAAATTAACGATTTGGTACAACCTAGATGAATATTAGAAGCTTTAATATATTTAGTTATAATTACCAACCCATGGTAATAGTTCCCAATCCTTGGTCACAGTTCCCAAATGTTGTCAAAATTCGGGAACTAAATATCTTTAGTTGTCGAAACTAATCCTTTTTCTCAGTGTAGGCTTTCATAAAATCTTAGGTTAAACTATTCCCCAGAAAAAAACTGAAAACTCGTACAGTGTAATCTGTAAAAGTCAAATTGTTCAACTCATTTCTTGTAATTCATGTTATTAAATTAAATTATTATATGTACATATATTTACATAATACAAAACTAATTGTCGTAGTCTGCTTCCAAAGAAGCTTCCATTGCAGTTTTTACAAGATCTATGTGCAGTTTTTTAGCAGCCTTTCTGTTTGTTTTTCAATTTCACGCATTTGTGATGCCAAATACATACCGATCGTATGCCAATTGTCTTGTTCTGCCTCTAGGTACTTGACTGCATGCTCCAGTATGTCGGTTTGTTGTAGTTTTCCTTTTTCATGAGTGGAAGAAGTTAGCGAAGTGCTGCAGCCTGGCTGTGTTTCGTGGGCATCTAATGTTGACACTGAGCATGTACTTTTTGTTAAGTCATGTCGATTATAAAATTGCATAGCGCCAATTGGTTGGGTGTTCTCTGCCGCCTGACCTGACTTTGTCTTTATTTTATTCTTTACATTTTGGAATGCCGTTTTTACATTGGCCTATTTCCCTTTGCAGTCTTCCACTGTATGTGCGCGAATATTGCCAAATACATGGGTGCGCCTCTACAGCTAGTATCAAGTCATTAATGGCACTATAAGCCCACAATGAAGTAACACTCGGCTTCTTCCTTTTTTTGATACAGGTGCTGATACTGGTTTATCAGAGACGCAGGATGCAAATTCGGAGCTCACTGCATTTTGCATCGCAGCCAAGATTTCGTCGTCGGACTCCATGTTAAAGCTTAAAAAATAATTATGATTAGAATATAAATTAAATTAACAGGTATGTTACTTACGAAAGCAAGGATATAGTTTTTGGACACAATGAGGAAAATATATAAATTAGTTAAAAAAGCGTAAATGTTGTTGTGTATTGTTCAATTCAATTACCGCACAAGAAAACAATAAAAATTGCAGCATTTTTGAAATTTTTATTGACAATCGACCTATCACACGATTGTCGCACACAGGCCGTATTTGATTGGGCACAGTAAGCACAATATCGGCCTCTATTGCCGCATGAGTCAATTTATTGTGAAATCACACGATTGGGGCATAAAATGAGGCAATAATTGGTGTATAGCGGCAATCGTGCGATCCCAGCTTTAGATTTTATAATTAATTTTTAATACTTTCTTCTGCGAGCTAAATAGGTGAATATGGAAAATATTATTTTTGAACAAAATTCTGTTTTCAACGTCGTAGCTGCCAGCCGAATAGGATCAGAATATTGCTATTTTTTTTTTAAAGTACCGCGTTTTTTTATAAGTATCTGAATCTCGATATGTTACGTAATTCTTATCTAATTAAAGGTAAGACCTATAGCTTCTTTAATTATTTGAGCATCGATTCTCTTTATAGCCAGAGTTGATCATTTCTGTTGTAAATGCCGATTGAAGGAGCTTACTCTTGGACTTTAAATTGCCGAGAAGGGACAGTTTTGCGACAGAAGTTTTTAGCCAAGGATCCAATGTATATCCCTATGAAAAAAATATTGCCTTTGTCGGTTACGGTTTTTAAAATGTTTGCTGAAAATAAATTCCTCAAAGAATGCGGCATTCGCAGCATACGATTGCGAACGACTCACTGGTGCCGAGCCGTTGAAGAACTGTTGGCAAATAAACGTGCAAGAAATAGTTTCGATACTAGCAAGTCAATATTCTTATTAAGTCTCATCAAAAAATTCCTTGTCGTTTAAAGGATAAAGGGGATGCCGCATTATACTAAAGCCAGCTTGTCGACATAAGCTACTATTCCTACTATCAAATCTCGAAAATTTGGTTAAGAATTACAGTACACACTTTCTTCTTTTATATCTAGTAGTTTTTTTTTAAGATTGGTCCAAAAAAATCATAATAAAGAAAGAAACCAATGCAGGTATTTAAAGCACAGAAAAAAATATTATTAAAAGGACTACGTTCTCTTTGACGTACGTCAAAGGTCAAGTAGAAGTGGGAACTTGTATGAGTGCCCATTGGTAGCTCGGTTATGTAGCTTAAATAATAGTTTAATAATAATAGTTTAAAGACATTTTTATCAAAATTGATAAATATGACATTTGACCAGTTTTGTTACACAAATACTCCCACGACAACAGGCAAAAATATTGGTTACAATTTGTCAGTTTGTTTGCCATATATACGTTTTATCGGTGCATTTGCAAAACATTCGCATTCGCAAAAGCTCCGCATTGATTGTTGCGAATGCGAATATTAAAATTAATGCGGAAGCTTCGCGGTTGCGAATGCGAATATTCGCAACAACCCTGGTACGTGTGGTATATGGGGAAAAAATGCACTTATGTTCTCGGCACTTTGTTTAGCCAAGTTCAACGAACTATGCGACCAACGGCAAATATTGGTAATTGGTAATTGGTAAGGAAAGTAAATGATTTTAATGTGCTAATATTTTGTTCTTGCACAGTGGGACACAGTAGTTATATGCCTACTGCAACGGAATTTATTTTGGGGTATATATCAGAATTTGTATATATTAATAAACCGTGGCGTTTGTGTGAGTATAAACTCCAACAAAGCACCAGTGTTTTTTATTTGGAAAGATAAGAAAAAATAAAGAGTCCAAGTTTTAATATACCTAATATAAAATGGTGTTTGGCGGTTTAATTAATGTATTAAACCTAAAGTTCGGTTACAATGTTACCTCTGATATGAGATGGTGTGGTGGCGGAACGTCCGTAGTCGTTGGTGATTAAACTCAAACTGCGTATAGAAAGATTTAAAGTCTTAAATCGAACCCTCAAAACAGTTTTTAGAATTCGTTTGAAGGGGAAATTGGCCGAATACGTACTGACGTGAAAAGTGCAGTTTCTCACATATGAGCGTGTATGTGTGCATGTGTTAAGTTCACATTAGGGAGGAACTATTATAATATAATTTAATAATTTGGTTTAGCGTGGAGGCCTAAACAATATATGTACATATACTTATATATATATATATAAGATCGGCGGTATGTTGAGATATACCGCTTTCCGGGAAACGGAATTTTTGTACCAAAATTTTAATAGCGGCAAATTACCGGTTTTGGCGAGAATAAATACGCTTTTTATGAAATTATATATATGTACATATGTATATGTATGTATATGCTCGTTGGCAGTTTATATTTAATAATATAACTTTTGAGAAAATGAGTTATATTATTTTAATTATTAAGAAAATTAAAATTTGCCTACTCACTACTTTCCTTTACGTTATGTGTATATTAGGGCGGGTCGATTTAAAAATCGCTCATTGCTCTGTGAAAATCGTATTCTAGGGATCAAAATAAGAAACTTTGCTGAAGGAACCATACCTCTAAAACGAATTCTGATGTCCCCCAATTTGGGTCGAACTTTTGGGTAGGGGCAAATTTTGAAAAATCCCACTTTGACCCATTTAGAGTGCTCCAATCGAGTCCAAATGTATGACCGACCCCCACTAACTTTGGACGGCCGATCCACCCATGCCAGTGGCACACCCCCTGGAACTCCCCTGGGGGGTTCCCCATACAATCATTTCAAAAAATCACCATTTTTGGCCTTTACATGAAAAAATCAGCTAAATGGCTATGTTTTTTCTTTATTTTTATTTATTTATTTATAATAATATTTATTATTTATTTATAATAATATCTATTTTTTCTCTTAAGAAATTTATTTAGTCAGAACATATGTAAATGAAAAAATTAATTTAAGTGAGTTATAGAAAAGAAACTAAAAAAAATTATTGTTTGAAGTCTTTTTTACTTTCAAGTCTGGGCAATTTCGCACGGCTCTCTAATGTCGTCGCCATAACAGCCTCTACATTTTCCGGTATAACCCGTTTGGAAACGCTAGCTAGCAATTGAACATGTCGTTCCGTTCCTTGTATGTGTGATGGAATTTTTGGATCATTAAACGGTGGATCATCTTGATTTAAATATTCTTTCAATGTATCGTACGGAATGCTTCGCGTGAATGGTGGTTCAAATACGATATTTATATCATTCAAATTGATCATTTCCGTATAACTTGTGCAATTAAAGTTTATATCTGTTTTTTTATAAACTCTAAGTTCCATTGGCTCGTCAACATCGGTTCGATAGCGTAGAATTTTCTTGATGGCACAGTCGCGCTTTTCTTTGCTATCATCAAACAACATTGATAACAAGATATTTTCCGAATGCGCATAATATGAATTATCTTTAATTACTTGATTGACAATTTTGCGTAAACGAGGTTCTAGAAATCGTGACCAACCAATGAACTTGAAAAATAATGCACTGCCGTACACGACAGAGCTGTAATACTTGATATTGAAGTACATTGGCACATAACATTTAATTATAAATTCAACCAGAATTCTTAAATTTGCATCTGGATTTTCCGTTGTCACATATAATCGCAATAATCTAGCGGCCTTGGTGAGCCACCGAGAATGTACAATTTTCCCTGGTTTGATGTTAGCCAGATCCACCGGAACCACGCCGCTAGAAATTGCATGGGCCATGTCGTATAAGTACTTCGAATCGGTGGAAAATTCAATTTTTTCTGGAGCAGGGGGCATATTTTGCAACTCAATTTTCTGGAAGCCGTCCACCACCTGAAAATATATAATAATAAAATAATTAAAAATGGTTGACAATTATAATAAATGAGTGATAGCAATAACTTACCGGAAGAGTTTCACAAGTTTCGATTTGACGGCTCAGTTTTCCGGTTGCCGATCTTGGTCCAGTGCTGGTTGATTTATCCAAAGCTTCAAACAAATGCCGAAACGGAAGTTCGTTGAAGTGTAGAAGGCAAACGAACCAATGCAATGGTCTTTTTAACAGCAATTCGAATCGTCGTATAATTCCACCGTGTGGGCCAGTGTTTGTTGGCTCACCGTCAGTGCATATTCCAATTAATGCATCCAGTGATATATTTTTATCGTTGAAAAAACCATTTAATTTGGTTGTTTTGTATTCAGCGGTTTCATGTTCCAGTCTTACGTAACCAATCAATTCAGAATTGGGTTCTCTCAAAATAACAAGATGAGGTTCTTTTACCATCCTAGTATGATACTTCTCATCAATTTTATCTATCGTTAAAGTATCATCTTTTCTGCCATCGAATGAAAACGCTAACAAATTGGTATCATCTAACCGTTTGCGAAGCACTTCTTGTCTGCATTTCTCTTTTTCTCTGCGAACTTTCGATTTATCCATGATGAGAGGTTTCCCATGCTTATCTTTAATTTTAAAATCTTGCAAAAGAGCGGTTCCCAATGCTGATGCTACTCTGTCAGGCACACCAAATCTGTCACATACCAAGGCAAAGTTAAAACAATCGTATCTCTCTGTGTATTGTGAACTTGTGCTTCTATCCATATCTTCTTGAACCGGTGGCGGTGCGTATGTTGAATCATCGGGATCTTGGTATGTTGGCATTGATGACATAGACGTTGCTCCTTGCTCTTCAGTTTCCATCACAAATGCATCCATTGTTAGTCTTCTCTGATTATGTTGATCGTGCATGAACTCTTTGAGGCGTTCGGGAACCCAGCCGCATGCACATGGAGCTGCCTTCAAATCGCATTTACATGTTCCAATGTAAAAAATTGTTTCCAGAGATTTTACATACTCTGTAAATTGTTGGGTGTTGTTTCTTCTCTTGATTTGCTCTTGATACTTGTCAAGCAATTTATTCAATTTATTCAATACACTTTTTTTCAGCATTATTTCCATACCAAGTTTTTCCCAAATTCCAATCAACTTATCTTGTACTTGAATAGTGAATGATTTATGGGAAAACTTTTTTTGTTCTGTTTTAGCACGTTCGCTTAAGTAAAAATAATATCTCAAGATATCCAGATGGGTTGGTAAATTAAGATCAGTTAAATCAGTAGACACACCAAAAACAGTAACATCATGCTTGGGTATATGACTCATTGGGTTTTCGATAGTTGTTGATGTAGTTGCTTCATCTTGCGGTGTAGAGGATGGTGGATTCATTGTAAACTTTTTGATTTGGAATGGTCACTTCACTTATTATTTTTTTTGAAATATTTTTTTATCTGAAATTAGCACTTCACACTTTGAGTTCTTCACAACGACTTAATGCATTCACAAAAACTGTTGCGTTATATATGGTCTACGAGACGAGGTAATAAGAATGAAATGGTAATTTCAATTCTACCTGCTGTGTCTTGTGGTGGCTTAAAAAAAACAACACAAGCAATTTTACGATCTGCAATTGTGTCACAGTGATACCTTCATTGTTTAAAAGGGTTGCGGTGCATTCCAGTGATACCTTAATTGTTAAAATGGTTGCAAAAAACGCGCATTTCTTAAGAAGGTGCCTTAAAATACCCACAAAAAGGGTTGTAAAAACAACCTTCATTTCTTAAGTAGGTGCTATAAAAAAACTACACAAGTAAGTTTACGACATGCAGCTGTGTCTTAAAAAACGCACACAAGCAATTTTCCGATTTGCAATTGTGTCACAGTGATACCTTCATTTTTTAAAACGGTTGAATAAAAAACCCACACAACTATGTTTACGACATGCAAATGCATCACAGTGATGCCTTGGTTTTAAAAGGGTTGTAAAAACGCTAATTTCTAATAATTTTTTTTAATTTCTTTTCTATTACTAAGTTAAATTCATTTTTTCATTTACATATGTTCTGACTAAATAAATTTCTAAAGAGAAAAATAAACTCCAAAAAGAAAAAACATAGGCATTTCGCTGATTTTTTCATGTAAAGTGCAAAACCGGCGATTTTTTGAAATGTTTGTATGGTGAACCCCCAGGGGGGTTCCAGGGGGTGTGCCACTGGCATCGGTGGGTCGGGCCTCCAAAGTTAGTGGGGGTCGGTCATACATTTGGACTCGATTGGAGCACTCTAAATGGGTCAAAGTGGGATTTTTCAAAATTTGCCCCTACCCAAAAGTTCGACCCAAATTGGGGGACATCAGAATTCGTTTTAGAGGTATGGTTCCTTCGGCAAAGTTTCTTATTTTGATCCCTAGAATACGATTTTCACAGAGCAATGGGCGATTTTTTTTGCCTCCCCACAAATCGACCCGGCCTAGTGTATATATATAAGTATAAGTACGCTCTTTGCTTTGCCTGTTGTAACGGCTGATGCTATTGTTGGCTGCTTGGCTAATGTGTGGGGCTCGATTAGTTTTTATTATTGCGCCTGGTGTTGTTGCCGCTGATGCTGGTGATGGCTTGGTTGGGTGATGGCTGCTGATTGCGCTTTGTTGCTGTGCTTGTTGCCACTTAATTTGCCAGAAATGTATGCATGTACACAAAGGTATTGGTACAGAGAACTTTTTCCACAGTATTTTTTTTTCAAAGTGTTTTGTTTTTTTTATGAATATTTTTCGCATTCAAATTATATCAAATTTGCTTCGTGCAAAAGAGTTGCAGGTATTTTTATTTATTTATTTTATTTTTTTCACTCTGAGTTAGCGATGTGTAAGTAAATGTGTATTTCGCTTGCATATATGTACATATGTAGCACTGTATGTATGCGTGCACTTTTGTTTTTTGAACACTTTGTGTTTATTGATTTTTTCCACTTTTTAATAGTTTTTACATTAGTTTAGCGGACGTACGAGTACGGATTTTTTTTATTTTTATTTTGAAGTGTTTTTTTTTCTTTAGGAGCTGGGCCACGGTAGGCTGCGAAGGACCATGAATAATTCATTCGCTTGGTCTCTTTGCACTCACCTCACTATACTGTAATTTCCGTTTGAAGGATAAAGACTTGTTTTCGGTTTAAAAATGTAAAAACTTTAAACTTAGTTTAGTTTTTATGTATTTACAAATTTATTTGGCTAATAGATTTCAAAACCGTGTTGAATCCGATGATTATTTTCGAGAAGGGCGCGTGCACGATGTCCGACATTTTTGGCTGAACTGACTTTCTGCGGATTTCGCACGATGATAGGGAGGCGGCCGTGCGCGCTCGGTACTCATATTTTCGGAGTTGACGTCGGTCAACTGCCACTGCTGCGGCCAAGGATTGCGCGCACGGCCGTCGTATTGCGCTTTAAGCGACGGCTTAAACAATATATGTAAAAAAAAATATTAAGTTTATAAGCACTGCCGCAGAAATTATAAATTTAATGGTAGTTTGTAAGATTAGAAAAGTTATCGTTACTTTCGAAAGAAAGATTCAATAAATACATATTATAGCAAAAAAAAATATATGATACCCACAGTCATTTTTTGTCTATGTCATCAAATCTGCACCGTTCGTTCGATTTTCGAAAATAAGGTGTCAAATGAAAGAGCTTGGACTGTAGATGCCATGACTCTAGCCCTTGATTTTTGGCAACTTATGTTCGAAAATTTTTTTCATATGAAAAAAATGCTGAGCACCGTCAAAAAAAATTGCCAAAAATCAACGGTAAGTCCAAGATACTTAAAATTTGCACTAAAATTTAATTCTAAAGACGCTGATCAAAAAGTTAGAAATTTTAGTCAAAGTTTGCAGAATTTTCATAGTTTTCGCGCAAAGTCTGAACCTTGGATTTATGTCGTGTTTGTTAAGTAATCAGCTGTACTTTCATAAAAAAATAATAAGCGTTAAATAACATAAAGAAAAATAGCGAAAACTTACTAAAATGTCGCGTAACAGTTTTTATTTGGTTCACTGTATGCGTACCTCGGTAACCGATTTATCAATTTGAACAAAACTCAGTGCATTTAATGACCTTGGCACAAAAAAGCTATATATAAAAAAAAAATCGAAATCGGGACTAAAATTACGCCCACTTTCCACTTTCAATAAAAAAAAAAACCTTAAAAACATATTGTGGGTTGCGTTAAAATGTTGCACCACGTTGAATTTTGTATTCTACCAGCTAAAGGAACGTATACTAAAAATTCGAAGTTTGTGAGAATTGTTCATATCTCTGCTTGACTAAGTTACCAGAAACTACATTAGCGTTGTGAGAGCAAACTATTGAAAACAAAACTGAAATATCCAAGTGGGTAGACATGGATAAATTTCTTTCACAACGATTAGAGGCATGAAATATTACCCAACTGCACAATAGGAATAAATATAATGAAACTCACCAAAAAGGATTCAAATCATTCCAAGCAATTGTAGCCAAGACAGTTTGCAATTTCGGTTAGAGCTACGAACACAAGTTGTCAAGTTTCCAAGAATTCCTCAACCTAGCACCAGGCGACAGAATCAACTTTCACACGAATAATAACAGTTGCTTGAACTATCTATCTTCTGGACATACGGTGTCAAGGTGCAGAATCTCATTCAATTGTAGAACATGTCACTTGAGGCACCATGCTCCTGTATATACCGGAAATTCCACCAAAATCAACTGCTTCAACCAATAATTCGCATCTCACAGATGACATCGCGCCATCATCCGCCCAAGCTAGACGTGACTACAAACGCACTACACTACAAAGGGGTTCTATTAGGAATAGCGCGTGTTAGTACATTTTTCCCGCGCACTAATAGACTCCGACTCAGAACTCCTTCATTACAGAAAATCTTAAAAACAGGATCGACCTGCCGTCAAAGAGAATGCGTGCCCAGGTATCAGGTATCAACAATCCTGTTTCTGCGCAAGTAAAATAAACGCGCTATATTCAATTGCGGTCACGCATTGATCCCTCAATAAATATAAATACCAACTTTCTAGTTCTACCGCAACTCATCGGAAACTTACCAACTTGTGAGGTCAATGCTAAGACTAAGCAAGTGCTTCCGAACCTGCTATTAGCGGACCGACTTATGTCCTCAGAAGGCGACCCAAAAACCAAAACTCTCGCACGGCAAAACTTAGTGACCTATTCTTTGGGCGGGGGCTGAAGCTACCCTTCATAATAAGTCCCCAAACCGAAACCATGGCTCTATAGTTGCGGTTGAGTATGGACGTGTTCTTTATTCGCTCCATAAAAATTCATATTTATCGTGTAACTAATAATACTTAATCATCGAAAGACACATCAAACTATTATAGGAGTTTTGTGTCGTCGCGAACTACCCTCAGCAGTATAAAAAATCAAACCGTGATCGCAAAAAATACCTAAATAAATAATAAGACATTATGTGTATAAAATTAAATAAATTTTGTTTACATACAAAATACGAACGGTAGTTAAGTGAGAGATGAGTGTCGCGGGCGCTCTCCTAAAGGAGCGCAGGCACTCAATGCGAAGCGCAGGCAAAAGAAATGCACAGCACAAAAACCAGCAACAGCAACGCTAAAGAAAACCCTTATACATACTGCCAACACACCATCACAAACAGCAGATGCAGCCAAGCAAAGAGCACCATCTTGCTCTCCAGCAGTGATCACTGAGGACAACAACGCAGCTGCCGATACTAATACTTCGACGGCAACAAACAAAGAAGAAGAAAAACAAGCAAAAAATGCTACTGTTCAGACTGGGTTAGATCGCTACATTTTAATAAAGCGAAAGCACACACCCGAAAAAAATGTAAAACAAAACCCAAAAAATAAAATTTTTAAAGTGGTCACTTCAGGTGCATCTACATCGTCGGAGAATAATCGTTTTAGTATTCTCACTGATATGAATAATGATTCCAACCAACAGATAGTTAAAAAATACAAGCCTCCACCTATTTATCTACGAGAACAAAGTTCTAATGCTCTGGTAGATACTCTTTTAAAACTAGTAGGGAAAAATAATTTTCATGTGGTTCCTATTAAAAAGGGTAATATACACAAAGTGAAAATACAGGCTCAAAACGAAGATATTTTTCGTAAAATTACCAATGAGTTTGACAAATGTAAGAAATCTTACCTATCAACTTAAAAGTAGTCGAGGACTAGAAGTTGTCATAAAAGACATCGAGTCCAGTGTGAACTCACAAGAGAAAGAAAATGCCCTTAGGGAAGAAGGTTTTAAGGTGCGCAATGTTTTCAACATCAAAAATAAAGAATACATCCCTCAACCGATGTTCAAAATAGAGCTAAAGCCTGACTTTCATAATCTGAAGAAAGGGAACTGCACCAAATATACATATCAATAGCGATATCTTCTACACCGTAAAATCTCCGTAGAAGAACAACATAAGCGTAGAGGCCCTGTTCATTGTCATAACTGCCAGGAATTTGGTCACACACGTCGCTACTGCACCTTACCTGGTGTCTGTGTGATCTGTGGGAATCTACACACTTCTAAAGAATCTGTGAAACCAAAAATGGACCCAAAATCTAAAAAGTGCAGTAACTGCGGTGGAAATCACACTGCTAACTATAGAGGTTGTACAGTTTAGATCTCAATAAAAGAGAAGCCAATTCCCAAAAACATTCCTATTAGGCAAAACCCCATACCAGAACCCGCTAAGCCAATGTCTGCGCCAATGACTGTTAATAACTTTACTTCATATGCACAAATGCCTTAAAAATACTCCTCCGGCACTACCTCTTTTTGGTCAGAATAGTAGTAACCTAGGAGCCACTATAAACAACTTTATGACAGTTATGCAGGAGCAAATGATGGTTAGCAGAGCATGGTACAAGATTTGATTAAAAATCAGTAGTATAAATATGGCGGTTCTGGAACCGGAGCAGCAGCTGCTGCTCCGGTGGCTCAATCGGAGCAAGCTTTGCTGCTCCGCCAAAAGATGTCGCCGATCGTAATCCAAGTTCAGAACCCAGATAAAAGCCGCAAGATGTCGCTGGTGTCAAATCTGAGTCCGGAACCGATCACAGGGTGTTCCGCTGATGGAAATCCGAGAAATCCGATACCATTCAGAACCGGAATCGATCACAGGGCGTGCCGCTGATGGAAATCTGAGAAATCCGATACCATTCAGAACCGGAATCGATCACAGGGTGTACCGCTGATGGAAAAAGTGTGTTGGTATGCAGTCAGAAATATATACAAACGTACATACGTACATATGTATATACATATATAGATGCTCCACCCCTAGAAAAGTGTGTTAATAATGTGCACATAATGACATTTCAGTTGTGGGACAATACTTTTTTCGATTATTATCCATAAAATTAGAGCCGACACTGATTTGTTCGTGCTTTGGTTGTTGGTTTAAGATAAACTACGTACCTTCATCTTAATTTACTGAGAGACTTTACAAGGCGAAATTACTTAGCTTGTAATTTATGCGTAAATTAAGATTGACCTCTAAATTACGCCAATGGGAACANAAAGCTATTTGTATACAAAATTTCATGAAAATCGGACCAGCCGTTCGCGAGATTACCTGTTACAAAAAAAAGGGACTTCTCTTTATATAATTAGTATAGATATATCATATATAAAAACGTTTCTTATTCAACCTCCTTTTGGTGAATCCAAGTTAACGATACGGAATAAAACATCTAATAGCTGGTTATATCATAATCACCATGGATTAAAATGGGAAGATGGTGATTCGACTTTAATGGCTGTTATTGAATATATCGAATCATTAATGAAAAGAAAAAATTATATATTCTATGCTAAAGGATTGGAGAAAATCAGATGGATTCAACGTTTATTCGGATACGATATTATTTTATATAATTTAGATGATTTAGATTGTCCAAATTTAAAGAATTTNATAAAACAACTAATAACTGGTTATATCATAATCATCATGGATTAAAATGGGAAGATGGTGATTCGACTTTAATGGCTGTTATTGAATATATCCATTCATTAATGAAAAGAAAAAATTATATATTCTATGCTAAAGGATTGGAGAAAATCAGATGGATTCAACGTTTATTCGGATACGATATTATTTTATATAATTTAGATGATTTAAATTGTCCAAATTTAAAGAATTTATATATTAAAAATATAAATATAAATACTTGTAAATATCATGAAAATTCTATGATATGTGCTGAAAAAAATGTAATAATATTAAGAAAATTTATTTCTTCATTAAATATCTAATAATAAATAAAAATAAATAAGTAATTATAAAACTTTATTTTATTTCAAATTAAATTTTTTTTGTTCTCATCATCAACATCAGCAGACCTTTCCATTCATATGTGAAAGATGAAAAGATTTCGTATTATTTTTGAATTTGTTAGACATTCGGTGACTCTTTTGAATTTAATAAATTCGTCTTTCAATGAATATAAACGCGAAAAACAAGTATCCTAATCTTTTTTTGAAACGATGTATTATTAATATCTCCTGCTTTCTATATCAAAATATGAGTTTTCATAAGAAGTATGCTTAACAACTTTTCTCACTAAGTCAGCAATATATGAATGAATGAATAATGCTAGATGAATAAAACATTTAAATATACACATACTTTTATGAGCAATTTTTTTTTTTTATATGTTTATGTGGGATTCGTTATCGTCCACTTGGCGTTACTATACTTATTAGGCAAACAATGATGATGAAATCAAGATCAAGGCTATTTATAATATTAGCATTTGATTTGAATCATATAATGAAATTTAAATAGGATAATAAAAAATAAATATATTCTTTGACAGCAACATTGAGTTTAAGATTATTTCCACATTTTAATTGAATCATATTATGAAGTATAAAATAGATTACTAAAATATATGTATATTTAAATATGTTCTTTATCAACAGTTTACCTCAATGCTTTTTATATAGTTATGAAATATGTATAAATAAGCTAATACTGTACATTAGAAATTATTACTTTGTTTAAAGATACTTATAAAACACATCATGCCTGGAATCAATCGAATCCTCAATAGCGAGCATCATGGAGAGTACAACTTCGATTTCGAATTGGAGATGTTGTGCTTTGAAGACATGAAAAACCCTTATATATGTATTGAAGATGAAGATGAGGGTCCCCGGTTACAGGTTTTGGGCATCCCAGTCAGAGTAGCCCATGCTTTTTTTTTAACAAAAAATGGGATGAAGAGGATGACAATGGAAAATTCCTAACCGTTTGTGGCGGTGAAATTGAGGAGTACATAATGGAGCAACATCAAAAGCAACATGAATATGAAAGAAGGGGTTTGGATATTAAGACTAAATTAAAGTATTATAGTAGAACAAATAGGGAAGCGATGTATGATGTAGAAGTTTATTCTAAATCATATAACAATATTGTATTTGAATATAAATTAACTGTTGAATTGGTATTTAGAAATTTAAAATTTAATTATATAGAACTATAGATTTATTAAAAAAACTTCAGCGTTTATTTGAATATAATATTATTTTATATGAGAGTAATTTATGAAAATAGGCTTATTCTTAAATCGTTAGTCGTTGGAAAAGGTTTTATAAATAATATAATTAATAAGCTTCCTATTGAACTTCATTTGCCTAGTTATCAATTTTGTGAACCTGGAACGAAACTACGGAAACTTTTAGTAAGAGGAGATCGAGGGATTAATCTACTAGACACTGCTTGTAGAGAACATGATATATCATATTTATATAATAAAGATTTAGATAACCGACATATTGCTGATAAAAAATTAATTGAGAAGGCTTGGGAAAGAGTTAAACCGAAGGATAGCAATCTTAATGGGAAAACAAATGCTTGGTTAGTTACAAATATAATGAAGACAAAAACGAAATTCGGTATGGGGAACATTTATAGTAAAACTAAGAAAGTGGGAGGAAAAACTGGTTATCATCTCTTCAAACATGCTTTAAAAAGTGCTAAACAAAATTTAAAGAAAAGTGATAACTTAAAAGATGCAATTAAAATTTCACGAAAGGTTGTAAATAATATTTTTAGAGGAAAAAAATCTATAATAAAAGCACCACGTGTAATACCATTACCTAAATCTGGAGGATTTCTCCCATTAGCGCCTTTATTCGTAGCATTAGGAGCACTTGGAAGTCTATCTGGCGGTACAGCAGGAATTATTAAAACAATCAATGCTATAAAAACTGGAAAGGAGCAGTTATTGGAGGCGAAACGTCATAATAATACAATGGAAGCTATTTCAATGGGAAAAGGAATGTTTTTAAAGCCTTATAAAAAGGGATTCGGATTATATTTAAAACCATACCAAAAAAACTCTTAATGAAGCTACCCAGAAGACCTCTTACTGATGTAGACTTAAAGAAGTATTCAAAATTTATTCCAAATTTTAGAGGGGTATTCATGTGTGACACTTTACCCCGTAAACCATTTAAGAGAGAATGTGGAATAATAAATTTGGATAGTTCAAAGGGTCCGGGAACGCATTGGGTAGCTTACTGGAAAAACGATAATGAGATTGATTACTTCGATAGCTTTGGAAACTTACAGCCTCCTAAGCAAATAATAAAGTATTTAGGAAAAAACATTAACTATAACTATAATCAACAGCAAAGCTATAATTCATATAATTGTGGACATTTATGCTTAAAATTCTTATTATCAAAATAAATAAGTAATTATAAAACTTTCTTTTATTTCAAATTAAATTTTATTTGTTCTCATCATCAACATCAACAGGCCTTTCCATTCATATACACATACATATTAAATACTTAGCAATCAACTATGTGCACATTATTAACACACTTTTCTAGGGGTGGAGCATCTATATATGTATATACATATGTACGTATGTACGTTTGTATATATTTCTGACTGCATACCAACACACTTTTTCCATCAGCGGTACACCCTGTGATCGATTCCGGTTCTGAATGGTATCGGATTTCTCAGATTTCCATCAGCGGTACACCCTGTTATCGATTCCGGTTCTGAATGGTATCGGATTTCTCGGATTTCCATCAGTTCCGGTTCCAGACTCAGATTTGTCACCAGCGACATCTTGCGGCTTTTATCTGGGTTCTGAACTTGGATTACGATCGGCGACATCTTTAGGCGGAGCAGCAAAGCTTGCTCCGATTGAGCCACCGGAGCAGCGCCGCTGCGCGAAGGGAATGGCAATGAATTCGCTCTCCGAAGCTTAAACAGGAGCTGAATGCGTGTACAAAGGAATTACGAATTTTGTTGCAGGTGGAAAAAGAAAGAAGTACGCAGTCGATCCTTCAGTCCTTGTCTGCTTCGAAACAGACTGACTACTGCCTTTGGCGAACACTGAAGCATGCGAAGAGGCCCGTTCTTCGAGAAGCACCATTACGTACTCAGAACGGAATCTGGACGAGAAATGATGAGGATAAAGCAAACGATTTCGCCTGTCATCTTTCACGAGGCTTTAGACCCATTGAAGGCTCTCATCCTTCCAATATTTCAATACCCCCCCAGTAGCCTTATCACAAATCCGCTTCGGGTTAAAAAGAAAGATTTAATTAACACCATTGTTCATGATATTCAGAAGAATAAAGCGCCTGGTTACGATAGGATTACAGGTGAAATGATAAAGGACCTTCCACAAACTGCCGTACATTTTGTGTTACATATTTTTAATAACATGCTTAAGTTTGGGGCACTTCCCCGACTTATGGAAACTTTCGGAAATAATTATGGTGTCAAAGCTAGGCAAAGATCCGACGGTAGTAAGTTCATATCGGCCGATTAGCTTGATTTCTGTATTTTCCAAAATATTTGAAAAACTTCTATTGAAAAAAATACAACCTTCACTAACAAGTAACCAAATAAAAAACGTGGAAAACATGGCACTGTAGAACAAGTTCATAGAATTGTTTCTTCTTGTATTAGAAAAGCCTTCGAAGGGAAGCAATACTGCAGCGGTGTATTTTTGGACATCTCTCAAGTTTTTGACAAAGTCTGGCATGATGACCTTATATACAAAGTAAAGGTTTCAATCCCTGCAAATACGCATGCAATTCTGGAAAGCTTTCTGCTGCGGAGAAACTTCAGTGTCAGGCAGAATTCCTTTAGAGCGGAAAGTCGCCCAATATATGCAGATGTCCCTCAAGGCAGTGTTCTAGGACCCATATTGTACGTAATATGCACTCGTGATTTGCCAATTGATGGTAGTCTAACCATTTCAACATTTGCTGATGACACAGCTATCTTAAGCAATAGTTCAGACCCTAAAGAGGCTTATTACAAGCTGCAAGAATATTTGAAAAAGTTAAAGCAATGGCTAGGTTCTTGGAGGATAAAGGCTAACGAAAGCAAGTGTGTTCAGACAACATTTACTTTGAAGAAAGAAACCTGCCTACCACTTAAAATAAACAGCAAGGCTATACCACAAAAAGATAGTGTCAAATACCTTGGGATGACACTAGATAGAAGACTTACCTGGAAAAAACATATAGAAAACAAAATTTCTCAAGCGAAACTAAAACAAGCAAGCCTTCAATGGGTTATAGGAAACAAATCTAAATTAACCCTAGCTAAGATGTTGCTTTTTAATATGATGACTAAACCATATTGGGCATATGGAATCGGGCTTTGGGGCACAACGTGCAATTCCATTTTGAACAGACTTCAAAGACTGCAGTCAAAAATTTTACGCGCCATATGCGGAGCACCGTGGTACATAAAAAACACGAATATCCACAAAGATCTGAATGTTAAAACGGTGCATGAGGACATAAGAGAGCACCAGTTACTCAGCACGGTTAATGAACCATCCAAATCGACTAGCGAGAGATCTTCTTAGCCCGAGATATGCAAGAAGACTAAAAAGAAAGGATTTCTCCGATATCATCAAATGATGCGCAATATAATAAATTTCGATATCCGCAATATATCAATTTCGGCTCTGGAACTCGTCCTTTCAGACCGACTACGCAACACCAGTGAATTTAAGCAGTGCGGCTCTGGTACTCGTCCTTTCAGACCGCCTGCCCAGCACGATATCCAGCGATCCTGCTGAATCTTGGCCATTCCTTCAGCCTCAACAGCTGTTATAAATATATATGAAGGAATAAAAAATTTCTAAACATTGCCGCAGAAATTTTAAATTTAATAGTAGTTTGTAAGATTTGAAAACTTATTGTTAGTTTCGAAAGAAAGATTCAATAAATAAATACATATTATACAAAAAAAATGCTTTTCGTGAAATTGGCCGTAAAAGTTATTTTCTTATCGTTAACGCGCATTACCAGCCGAATATTTTCTCAACATTAACTCTGAGGATGTCTACAGCTGGATAACAAACCCGCTTTCATGTGACCCGAAAAGTAAACCTACTGAGATGACAAATCAACCGTTTGAAAATCTTCTGGATATCAGTGAATCAGCACTTTGAATATTAAATACTACGAAGGTAGCCAAGAGAGTTCTGGTTGCAAGTGTATGCAGAAAACACTGCTGTTGGCAAGATTGCATTAAAAATACTAGTAACTTTTACTTTTACATTTCCATGTGTGACTGCATTTTCAACAAATGCTTACATAATAATAATAATAGATTGGCGCTTACACATATGTTAGTGTTTGGCCGAGCTTCTCCTTCGCAAAAAATATAGAAAAAAGGTTTTTTCTTAACAGCGGTCGTCCCTCGGCAGGCAATGACAAACCTCCGAGTGTATTTCTGCCATGAAAAACAGCTTCTCATAAAAATACAATCGCCGTTCGGACTCGGCGTAAAACTGTAGGTCCCTCCGGTTTGTGTGACAACATCAAGGCGCACGCCACAAGTCGGAGGAGAAGCTCGGCCATGCTTACATAAACAAGTAATTTTTAAGCAAAAAACAAAACCGACTTCAATTCAATTATACAAATCTTAGATTATCATTAATCTCTTCATGATCCAATGATCGGATTTAAACCAAATTAGAATGGGACCACCTGTGGGTTCCTTTAAAAAAATAATCATAGTAATCGGTTTACGTGGTCCAAAGTTATAAAAAAAAATAATAATAAAAATATATCAAATGATTTCAGGGTAAAATTGCCAAAGCTCCCTATAAACTTAAAGGATAATGAAATCATCAAAACAATTAAACAACATTAAAGCTAAAGGAGCATAAAGCTTGCATTGTGTTTGTGTTCGTAGATATTTGAAGAGTAGGGGTGCCGCGAAATTTGTTTAGCACAACAAGGGTGCCGCGGTGAAAAAAGTTTGGAAAGCCTTGACATAGAGCATCGTACATACCAGGGATGTTGCGAATATTTGCATTCGCATTCGTTATGCGAATGATTCGCATCATTTTACATATTCGCATTCGACATTCGCATTCGCATCAAATGATACGAATGTTTTGCGAATGCGAATGTGTACATGGGCAGAAAGTCCACTCTAATATTGTTCAAATGGCTCTAAGTCTGTCTAACCAGGGTGCGGACAATAACCGGATTTTAGCTTCAGGCGCTAAAAGGTTATGTAGTATATCAAGCAAATTGACGAGCCTTCAAAAAGTACTACTAAAAGTCTTATAAGCAACCTAGAAATAAATTAATATTCCTCCAGCGAAAGCGAAGGCTCGGGTCTAGAATCTGGATAGATTAAAAAATGTAAAATTAAAGCTCAGTTGAAGGCCTATCTTAAAGAAAAACGAAGGTGTGGAAGGTGTTGCTCATTTTCTCCATACAAAAAATATTTACCGAATATACTTTGTATGGAAGAACTTCCGTGAAACAAAATTACCAAAAATCAACGCGATTTTCTAACGACTTCAAACTTGCACTTTGTTATACTAAATTTGAATGGGCTATAAAACTGCATACTTCGAAATGAAAAGTTGCAAATTAGTGTGCAAATTTAATGAATTTTCCTCAGTTTTGCACAAAGTTCAGAGATTTTATTATTATGTTCTAGTGTAGAATAAACAATATTTTTATAAAAAATTATCGAAAATAAAATAGAATAAAAACTTTGCATATATTGCAAAAAATTAACTGTGCCAATATTTCTGTTCGGCACTGTAGGTGAAAAATGCATTCTTGCATTTTTTTTTGTTTAAACTTGTACGTTACGTTATTTTTTCAACTTTATATCTAGCCTAATATTAGTAATATACTTGTGGTGCTAGTGTCCTTTCAAATAAATACAAATATAAGCTTATATTTAAGGAAAGCAGTTTTTATTTGAAGCAGCTGTGATTAGAAAAAATAAATAAAAATTGTTGAATAAAATAGCAAAAACTAAAAAAAAATAAAAAAATAAAAATTTCCAAATATCTGCCCTCAGATTTTAAATCATTGCATTCGAAATATGTATATATAAGTCTTTGCTGAAAAAGAAAAAAATTATAAAATTTGGTAGCCATATTGGATCCACCATTTTGAATTTAAAAAATCTGCTATCAAATTCGAGATAAGCGTCCTCAAAAACTCTCCATTTATATAAGTTTATGCTAAAATAGAAAAAGTTATAAAATTTGGTCTTCATATTAGATCCGCCTTTTTAAATTCAAAAAATTTAGCATCAGATTCGAAATCAGCGATCTTGAAAACCCCGCTTATGTATAAGTTTTTGGTGGAAGGGAAGGGAAGTATAAAATTTGGTCGCCATATTGGATCCGCCATTTTGAATTGCGAAAATCTGACATTATATTCGAAATCAGCAACCTCAAAAACCCCCTAACGCTAAGTTTCAAAACAATTTGGTTATTTCTTGACTTTTGGACAGCAAATGATAGTCGCCAGACCATAGTGCACTGTATAGGTTAAGCACTCGTTCAAGGTTGTAATAATTTATACAATTTTTAAGTAATAAAAAGGATGACTATAGCTATAGTCAACTTAAGCTTTTTTAATATTATTCCTAACATTCGCACATTAGCTTTCCGAAAATTCGCAAAATATGACATACTAGGGATGTTGCGGATTTGGATTTTTAGACATCCGCGGATGCGGATGCGAATGCGGATGCCATGTATTTTTAAGGAATAATTTAGGTGGGTAAATTAGGTGATTTAGGTAAATAAAAAATGAAAAAGTTAATGATTTTTAATAATCTGTCTTATCCTGAGTTTTGACCGAAAAAAATTTCACCCGAAAATTTGTATTCCGCCCATAGTAAATATGTACATGAAAACCAAAAGTTAAAAGGGAACCGGTTCGGGGAAAATTAAACTCATGATAGAGTGAATGTTTTTTAGTACTTGAATTTAAAAATTGGAACATTGTGCTTAATAAAAACTTTTTGAAGGGTCGTAAATCAAACCTGCGCCACTATATAACTACTCGCTCGAGGCGACAAACTTGAAAAACTTGAAGCTTGGCAAAATTGTAAATTCTTCTCGATTGACACTGCACCAGTGGAGAGGACGTTCAGTTATATTTATTTATTTTTATTGCGGTGCATTAATTACTTTTTGAGAATTTCATCGGGGCTGCAAATGTCGGATGTATCCTCCTGACTTTCATCTTCACAATGTAGCATCATGGCACAATCGTTGTTTAAACACGGTTTTTTTCGAAAGAATTCTTCATTCTTTGGTTTTTTCGGAATTTGTCACGCCATCATCGTTTATCGATTTTAGTTTTTGTAACTCATTTTAAATTCTTTCTTCTGTGACTGGTTAGATATATGTGCACTTGAACAATATTCCAGGGACCGAAAATAACAGTTATTTTTTTCCGAGGTAAATTTGGCCTAATGTTTTTTATTCTGAAATAAACGTCCTATCCGGATAATAAAGAAACCGCTTATCCAAATTAAACAAATTTGGTATCATATATATCTATTGATATTTTTTTATAACTTAATACTAAAGAAATTCATGTAAATACCTGCATACCTGATCCAATGTTTGTTCTATGGTAATTAATTAACATTTTTTATTGAAATATTTTTCAATGTGTGGCTTTCCTCTTTTAGACATTTCAGTTTTAAAGCTATTTAAGTCATCTTTCATTGGATACCAAACTTGTTTAATTTGGATAACCGGTTAGTTTATTATCCGAAAGTACTTTTATTTCAGAATAAAAAATATAAGGCCAAGTTTAACTCGTAAAAAAAATAACTGTAATTTTCGGCCCCTTCAATATTCGCATTCGCAAAAGATCCGCATTGATTTTTGCGAATGCGAATGCGAATGTTAAAATGAATGCGGAAGCTCCGCGGTTGCGAATCCGAATGCGAAGATTCGCAACAACCCTGGTACATACATACAGCATCGTACATACATACAGCATNATTTTTCAATCTTTTTGGTTCTTACGTGTGTGCGATTTTAAATTATTTTCAAAGAAATGTCTTTTCAATTTGAAATTAACTTTGTTTGAATGATTGTAAGAAATGTACGTTTACATACCTTTAGCTGTAGCTGAGTGTGCTCGCTGTTATTTCTTAGATTCCAGACTGTCCCAAGATGTTGAAATGTTAACACAAATTTTAGTTTTTTATTACCAAGCTATGAAAAAGCATCTGCGAAGCACAGAATAGAAGCGTATTTGAACGAAAATGCCGCTGAACACATATCTATGTAAAGTAAACAAGCCCTCCGCTGCATCCCTTATTCGATAGTTCCGAACTGGTTCTAAATTCGACAAATGAGATCTAGTTCGTTCTGCATCCCTTTTTCTATAGTTCCGAACCATTTCTAAATTCGTCACTTTAGATATAGATTTCTAGTCAAAAAAACTGAAAAAATTTGTCTTTTAAAAGTACCACTTTTCGCCGATTTTCGACTGGTGGGGATCTAGTTCCTATCGGACTAGTTCCTTTTTGGCGATAAAGACCTAGTACGGAACTAGAAATTCGATTCACTAGTCCGCGGTTTCCCTACAGGGTACATAACGCATCGTACATGCATACAGCATCGTACATACATACACCACCGTACAAACACAAACATACTCTGGTTGGGGGTCCACGAAAATTTATCTGGTTTCGATAGTAAAGAACCAAAATGGTTGCTTGATAGCCTCTTTATTTAACTTTAATTTTTTTGAGTGGTGTACAGTGCTTTTCACGCACTGCTGCACTTACCGTAACTTTATGTTTTAAAACGTGGGAAAGCCTTAAAGGCCACCTGCAGACTAAAAAGAACCGGATGTTGGTATAACACTGAGTGGGGCGTGGCGGCAGAGATTTAAGCACTTGTGTATTTTCAATGCCACAGGATAGTACGTTACCTTTGTTGAAGAGATTCTATAATGTTGAGTTCCCTAAGACTGAATGCTGGTTTAATTCCATCACTGAGACCGGACTCACACATTGTCGAATCTTCATTGATGGCTCCAAAACTGACTCTGGATCATGATCTGGGGTCTTTTTCGAAGTTAATTGGGATAAGCTTCACTTTTCTGTTGGGAATATGCTTCCGCCTTCCAGGCTGAGGTAATTGCAATCTTCAAAGCCATGGACTACGTGGTGGAACATAGGTGGAGGGGAAGGAGTTTACGTGTCTGCAGTGACAACCAAGCTGCACCTAAGGCATTGGCCAGCCCCCTAACTACTTTCATACTAGTTTGGCAATGCAAGTCTCGACTAAATTATGTTGTTTTACTTGTTTAACTTGTTTTACTCTGGTTGCCAGGTCACTCAGGAGTACCTGGTAATGAGACATCTTACCATTTGGCCAGAATTGGCTGAGATCAGGCACTTCTCCGTCCGCAACCAGTTTTAGCACACCCACTTTCGGCCATCGAAGCAATCATCAGAAACTAGGTGAATACTTCGCTTAGCAATGACTGGGAGGCATCGAGGGGATGCAGGTGGGCAAAACCTATGTTCAATCTCAGAGTGTCTATCCAGTTTTTTCTCTCACTGAGCAGACGACACTGCAGACAACTTTTTGAACTGCTGACTGGTCACTTCACGTGGCACAAACTCCTGACTGCGATAAGCGTAAATGACAAGGCCATTGGCCCATCCTGCCTTGAAGAGGATGAGATGGTGGAACACTTTTGTGTTCCTTGCTTGCTTGGTTGTTTGTCATCGAATTTTCTAGACTCGTTCTTATCTCTATTGTCAGTTTCTGAATTAAAAGTTTGGCGTAAAAAGCTTGCAGGGGGTCCACCGAAACCAGTAAATTTTTGAAAGGGGTTTACGAAAAAAAGTTTGGGAACCTCTGGGCTAAGACCATGGTTTGGTAGTCGTTTGCCGCCTTAAATAACCGAACGAAAGTATTATATCCATGAGAAGTTCCGTGGTGGCAACAATGATCCTGATCTATAGTGAATGTGCCCTAAAAACTTTATCTTATAGTTGGTGGCAATTTCAAAATGGCTGCATATCCTTTATCAACAGAAATACAGTATACATACATAGACTGAGATAAAATAGCTTAAAAGCCAGTTTCACGAAAGCAATTTAAGTGGAAATTAATTTTTTCTGTCAGGTTCTATATTAAATTCAATTTAAAAAAAATAAATTTTCTTTAAATTGTTTTCATGAAACTGGCTTTTAAGGTATTGCGATTTACCACTGCACAACTCAACCCTGGTGTCTTCGAATGAAGCTTTAACGTAACACACGAGAGTTCGATGTGCTCAATGGTGCAACAGGTCGATTTAGTCTGACATTCACGGCACCTTTCCTACTTGTCGATTTTTAGTAATAACTCGACCTCAGCACCTGGAAGCTCTTTTTTGCAATTGGACTGCCTTTACCGTTTCCAATACATGTTTTGAATATTCGCCAAATCGGATAATAAAAAAGATTTTTAGTAATAACTCAACTCCAGCGCCAACTGGCGGATTAAATTCTGAAAGTAAACTATCCAGAGACCCACTCAAACACACACACACAACTTTGTTAAAATCCCTCCAGCCATTTAGAATTTCACTAACAAATAAACCTACAGAAGAATTATATACACTCAAAGATAAGTAAAAGTCAGTAGGTTTGTACTTTGCTACGCCCTCTTTTCAAAGAGCCCATTTTTCTCCATGAGTATGGGATTGTTTCATATATCTCCATAAGAAGTGTTCCAGTACTGTGCCATGAACACTTCCAGAGATATGCAGTATGAAATTCGGCTTGTATGGTAGGTGTCACGCCCCATTTTCCAATAGCTCCATATCTATGGGAAGTGCCACGTCCGTATAAAGTTCCAGTACTCTATCATGAACACTTCCGGAGATATGCAGTATGAAAAATTCGGTTTGTATGGGAGGTGCCACGCCCCCTTTTCAAATAGTCCGAATTTTTCTTCGTGAGTATGCGATTGATTTCACATATCTCCATACCAAGTTCCTGTACTCTACCATGAACATTTCCAGAGATGTGAAGTACGCAAATTTCGGTTTGCATAGGAGGTGTCACGCCCCTTTTCCAATAAATCCAATTTTTCTCCATGAGTATGTGATTGATTTTATATATATCCGTACCAAGTTCAAAAATTTTACCATGAACGCTTCCAGAAATATGCAGTATGAATTATTCGGGTTGTATGAGAGGTCCCACGCCCCTTTTCCAATAGCTCAAATTTTTCTGAAAGAGTTTGCGATTGATTTTATATATCCCCACCCCAAGTTCCAGTACTTTACCATGAACATTTCAAGAGATATGCAGTATGAAAAATTCGGTTTGTATAGGAGGTGCCACGCCCCTTTTCCAATAACTCCAGGTTTTGTCCATGAGTATGTGATTGATTTCATATATTTCCGTACCAAATTCAAAAATTTTACCATGAACGCTTCCAGAAATATGCAGTATGAAATATTCGGGTTGTATGGGAGCTACCACGTCCTCTTTTCCAATAGCTAGAGTTTTTCTGAAAGAGTATGCGATTGATCTTATATATCTCCACATCAGTACTTTACCATGAACATTTCGAGAGATATGCAGTTTGAAAAATTCGGTTTGTATGGGAAGTGCCACGCGCCCTTTTCCAATACCTCCAATTTTTATCGAAGAGTATGGGATTGATTTCATATATCTCTATACCAAGTTGCAATACTCTACCATAAATACTTCCAGAGATATGCAGTTTGAAAAATTCGGTTTGAAAGGGAGGTGCCACGCCCCGTTTTCCAATATATCCAATTTTCCTCCAAGAGTATGCGATCGATTTCATATGCGCCAATACCATGTTCGAGTACTCTACCATAAATCCTTCCAGAGATATGCAGTATTAAAAATTCCATTTGAAAGGGAGGTGCCACGCCCCCTTTTCCAAAAGGTCCAATTTTTCTCCAAGAGTATGCGATCTATTTCATATGCGCCAATACCAAGTTCCATCACTCTACCATGAACACTTCCAGAGATATGCATTTCCGGTTTGTATGGGAGGTGCCACGCCCCCTTTTTCGATAGCTCCAAGAGTATGCGAAGGATTTCATATATCTCCATACCAAGTTCTATTACTCTACCGTGAATATTCCAAAGATATTGAGTATGAAAAATTCGGTTTGTATGGGAGGTTCCACGCCCCTTTTATATATCGAGATTTTTGTTAGCCGATAACCATCCTTTGAACGTCTGCATCAGGTGTCCGAAATTTCAAAAAAATTGATTCAGTTGTTCTCGGCCTTTGCGATACACATAGATACACATAGGTGGTGTGGCTGCTTTTAATATTGCGCTCACTTATGTACAAAAAAACATAGCGGCAGGGTTTTTATGCGTAATTATACACATGAACATGTATGTATGTAAATAAATATGCAAGTTAACACCAGTAAAGTTAATAAGCAAATTAATGTAAACATATTGACAATCGATAACTCTGCCAATATGCAGAATTATAACTAATAAATAGGAAACGGTTCAGACGCACCGTAAGCAAATACAATTAAATTGGGAACAACATCCGGCATGCGCGAAATCAAGTCAACAAGTAATTAATGCTGACACAGGTAGAATTAGGTTATATTAAGAAGTAAAATTAGCATTTAAGTTGGGTTGTAATTATTGATTAAACCAATAAAGGTCTTTCGACCAAAAATAATATTTTTTTCGGCGACCAATAAATTCCGCCGTAAAGTGGCGCCCGAGACTAAAGAGTCTTGTTCGGTTCGGTAAAGTTTCAAAAAGTTAGTAAAAAACACTAAAAGTGCCGTTGATAATAAAAATAAAAACGCCGCGAGAAAAGTGAAATAAGCTAACTGAGTGTGCCATTAAATAAGCGAGACGCATAAAAACAATTCCTTGCTTAATAACATTTTTGATTATTGCATTTTAAAGTGCTGTTAAAACCACGTGAATGCAAATCATCTTAGGGAAGAAATTACCTACAACCCTACAAAGTGCCACGAAACAATTAAGGGCGTGAAAAGGACATACAAAATCCTCGACGCTCCGCCGTAAACCAACAAGCAACCCGGATTAAGGAAATCAGCAAAACCTTACCCTTGAAGGCCAGGAACAAGAAAGGAGCAAAACGGTGTACCCTAGTACCTAACGGAAAAAGGAGAGCATACACATTTGCCAGTTGCTGGTATGAAGCTGATTATATTGTAAGTAATATAAGAGTTAGAAGTAAGGAAAACACAGTAGGAAAAAAACAACAAAAATAGCTAATAAGAAATACCCTAATATTTTTCTAATTAAAAAAAAAAAAAAACCCCAATTATTTTTTTTCTCGTTTTTACGAAAAATTTATATCTAATAATAAAGTCCCTAGTTTTTACGAGAAATAGAAGTAGACTCTCAACAAAAAATTTTGCAATTATTCAATTAAACAAAAACTTTCGCATAAAATAAAAAATAATAATATACAAAGTTTAAGATGGCGAATCCAAACAACCTCATTAGGCCACCAGTGCTAGGAAATACTGCCCCACAGGCAGCACCCTCCAATTCAGCCCCTCAATTTTCCCAAGAATTAGCCAACCTTATCAGGACTATGATCACCCAAACCATAGAAGTGAACGGCCCTAATCTAATACAAAGAGCTCTTAATAATAATATACCCCCAATAATATCGGACCAAACGATAGAAGAGCAGTTCAGAAATAATATGAACGAGATGGACAAAATACCAGATGTAGTACATTCATTACGAGAATTCTCAGGAAACGCTTCGGAGTTTAGTTCCTGGAAGAAAAGCGTTGAACGCATTCTTAGAATATATGAACCATTTTAAATGTAATTAGGAACAAAATAATAGGTAAAGCAGATATAGCCCTAGCGTCATACAACACACACTTAGACTGGACAGCAATCTCTCGTTGTTTGACTACCCATTATGCCGACAAAAGAGATATAGGCACATTAGATTATCAGATGACATGCCTCGTCCAGGGACGAATGAAAATAAATGAATTCTATCAGAAAGTTTATGGACATTTATCCCTGATCTTAAACAAAATAGGTTGCATGGAGATAGGCGAAGAAGCAGTCCATCTTTTAACAGACAATTACCGTGCTAAAGCCCTTGACACCTTCGTTAGAGGACTATCTGGCGACCTGCCTAGGCTCCTAGGTATAAAAGAACCAAAGAGCTTACCAGAGGCCTTACATCTTTGCCTTAAGCTCGAAAATCAAAGCTTTAGAGCATAACCACGCCAACAATCAAATGATTAACGCACCGTCAACCTCCCGTCAACAAAGCCTCAATCCCATAAATCCACGACAACAACTCTTCACACCAAGATATTCCCAACCGATGAATCAGCAATTTCCACAGTTGAAATTCTATCCGGAACTAGCCCATCTAACACAACCTTTAACAAATCCCATTACGCAAAACTATCGCCAACAAAATTTTAATCCTCCTAACCTCCAGCAATATACCAACCAAAATCCAAATCAATCTAACCAATACAATAGGTACCAACCCCAAAATCCATATAATCAACAACAAAATCCCCCTCCAAGACCACCTAAACCACCTCAACCTATGGATGTAGATGAAAGCATCAGGACAAAAGCGGTGAACTACGCGAACCGTCCCAAACCCCAAGAAGCAGGTGAACGCCCACCAAACACGTCAGTGATAAACCATCCCCCACCGAAGGTTCAAAGAAACTTTCATATAAACTCTGAAGGAGCAATCGAAAACCAACACTATGAAAATCAATACGATGAAAATCAATACGAAGAAAATCAATACTACGAAGATCAATACAACCAGAATCAGGACATAACCTACAATAACGAATACGAAGAACCACATGACCTAACAGACGTACATTTTTTAGATTGAAGAGCTCTTCGTTACCCTATTTTAGATGCAGAACGAAGAGCGGAGAAATATTAAACATTCTGGTAGACACATGATCCAACAAAAATTATATCCAATCCAGTCTAGTAAGCAGAGCGATAGAGAATGATAACCCATTTTTTGCCAACTCAGTTGGTGGAAAAATAAAAATTACTCATCACACGTTTCTAAATTTTTTTAATCTAGAAGGTAGCAAATTAAAATTCTTCCTGTTACCTACACTCAAAACCTTCCACGCCATTCTAGGAAACGACAGCTTAAAAGAACTTTCAGCAGTAATACATACAAAGGAAAACTTTATGGTCATAAGCAATACTAAAAAAATATTTCTCAGACAATATAGGATACAGAGTGTTAACACAATTAATATCCGAGACGAACACATGACGACAGTAGATAAAAAAGAAATAAAATAGCTAGTACAAAAACACCGCAACTTATTTTCGGAACCAAATGAAAAACTTACGTACACAACAAAGGTAGTAGCAGAAATTCGTACAAATTCCGACACTCCCATATATTCCAAATCCTACCCATACCCTAATAGCCTTAAAGGAGAAGTTGAGAACCAAATAAACAAATTGTTAGAAGATGGAATTATACGCAAATCAAGATCACCCTACAACTCACCTGTCTGGGTTGTACCTAAAAAAGACGATGCTTCAGGCGGAAAAAAATTCAGAATGGTCATTGACTACAGAAAACTAAACACAGTCACAATTGCAGATAGGTATCCAATACCAGAAATAAATGAGGTACTTTCTCAATTAGGAAAGAATCGAATTTCCTCTGTAATTGACTTAAAAAGCGGTTTCCATCAAATTCCTCTTAAGGAATCTGACGTGGAAAAAACAGCTTTTTCAGTGAACAACGGAAAACACGAGTTCACAAGACTCCCTTTTGGATTCAAAAACGCCCAATCCATTTTCCAACGGACATTAGACGACATACTTAGAAAACACATAGGTAGAATATGCTACGTGTACATAGATGACATCATTATTTTTAGCAAGGACGAGAAATCACATTCCGAACATATAGACAAAATTTTCCAAACCCTTAATGAAGCAAATATGAAGGTACAAATAGATAAGTGTGAATTCTTCAAAAAACAGGTTGAATTCCTAGGATTTGTGGTATCCTCCGGTGGAATTTCTACAAACCCTTCTAAAGTGCAATCAATATTAAATTTCCCATACCCTCAAACACTCAAGGACTTACGATCATTCCTAGGCTTATCTGGATATTATAGAAGATTTATCAAAGATTATGCTAAATTAGCCAAGCCACTAACATCCCTCCTTAGAGGTGATGAAGGAAGAATGTCCAAAACTAGTTCGAAAAAAAATTCAAATTAATCTAAACGAAGAAGCAAAATCTGCATTCAACAAAATCAAATCCACATTAACATCCAAGGACGTAGTCCTACAATACCCTGATTTTAAGAAAGAATTTGAATTAACTACAGACGCTTCAAAGTATGCCATAGGTGCAGTTTTAGAACAAAATGGCAAACCGATAACTTTTATATCGAGAACATTAAACAAAGCTGAGGAAAATTATGCAGTAAATGAAAAAGAAATGCTTGCCATTATATGGGCACTTAACTCCTTTAGAAACTACTTATACGGCACTGCAAAAGTTATAATACATACAGATCATCAACCACTTACATATGCCCTCAGTAATAAAAACAATAACTCCAAACTAAAACGTTGGAAAGGCATATTAGAAGAATACATTTACGAATTAAGATACAAACCCGGAAAAGCCAATGTAGTTGCAGATACATTATCCAGGCCATTTGAAGTAAATTCCTTATCAGTTGCCACACATTCCGACGAAAGCTCATCTCACAACCTAATCCCAGCAGTAGAAGGACCCATAAATGCCTTCAAAAACCAACTTTGGATCTTTTTAGGAGACGAAGACAGCTATCAATTTAAAATACCATTCCCAACCTACCATAGGCATTTAATCTGTAAACCCAACTTTTCAATAGAGAATTTAACTGTACTATTAAAACGTTACTTAAATCCTTCAGTGATAAATGGCATATTTACCTCTGAAGATATAATAGGAAAAATTCAGGAGATCTACCCTCTTCATTTCTCCAATTATAAAATTCGATACACACAAACAAAAGTAGAAGACTTAACAAACGAAGATGCCCAAAACGAAGAAATACTAAAAGAGCACAAACGAGCACATAGAAATAGGGATGAAAATAAAAAGCAACTTATTCAAAAATATTACTTTCCTAAAATGAAGTCAAAAATAGAAAATATAGTTAAACAATGCAAAACTTGCAAAGAATACAAATATGATCGTCACCCTAATAAACCACACCTACTTGAAACCCCAATTCCCCAATATCCTGGTGAAATAGTCCATATAGATATTTACAATACAGAGAAAAATCTAGTACTAACCGCAGTAGACAAGTTTTCGAAATATGCACAAGTCAGAATAATAAAGTCAAAAGCAATAGAAGATATCAGAGAACCTCTGCGACAAATACTTTCGGTGTACTAAGGACAATAGTAATCGATAATGAAAAATCCTTAAATTCAGCCTCCATACAATTTATGGTTGAAGACCAACTCGGAATTAGAATTTATAGAACCTCTCCATACACAAGCACAGTTAACGGACAAGTAGAAAGGTTTCATTCCACCCTATCCGAAATCATGCGTTGTCTTAAAACAGAGCAAACCCACCGTTCATTCCAAGAACTTTTAGATCGATGTACATATGAATATAACTACTCCATACACTCCGCGACAGGAAGACGACCAATAGAGACATTTTTCGGCAGACGTGTATCAATAGACCCAGAACAACACGAAAACTCTCGACGCGAAAACATAGAAACCCTTAGGAAGAGACAGGCAAAAGATTTAGAAAATCATAACAAAACTAGAAAAGCTATGAAACTATACACTCCTGGCGACGTAATTTATGTTAGGATAAACAAGCGCATAGGATCCAAACTAACAGCTAGATATAGAAAGGAAATAGTCAAGGAAGACAAATCAAGTATAGTTATCACCGAAAAAGGACGAACTGTACATAAGAATAACATCAAGACTTAGACCACGTTAGTAAAAAAATTTTGTTTTCTCTTTATTTTTTTTTCTTTTACAGACTTTTCGTGCACCTAGTGTACGCAGACTTCAAAATAATAGACTATACAAATTCTCAGTTAGCAACATTAGACACAGGATTGACGAAAATACAAACAGGAACCTACAGAATTATACATAAAGTAGACCTAGACGCATGGCAGAATTCATTAAACGAAATAAGCAGTACCATAAAAACCAAGATATATACGGAAAATTCTCTTTTACCCATCCTTATTAACGAATTGAATTTAACCCAAAAATTTCTAGGCAGACTCAAACCCAAGAGATTTAAGAAATCAATAGATTCACTAGGAAAAGCCTGGAAGTGGATTGCAGGAAATCCCGATCATGATGACCTTGTAATTCTGGAAAGCGAAATAAATAATATAATAAACAATAACAACAATCCAGTAGTAATAAATAAAACAATCTTTGATAGGATAAAGAATATAACAGCGGTATCAAATAAAATTTTGAAAGCTGTACAAAATAAGGAAGACATACAGCACAATTTTGCTATAGAATTAAAATACAAACTGAAAATTTTAAAAGAAGAAATCATTAACATAGATTATGACATGCATTGGGCTAAGGCCGGCATTGTCAATTCATATATTCTATCTAATGATGAATTAGAATTAGTAAAATCTGTATTTTTAAGAAATAATTTTACATTAAATAATGTGGAAGAATCACTAGAACTAGCGAATATAAAAATTGCTTCAAATGATACAATGTTATTTTATATAGTAGGAATACCTTTAACAAATGAAGAAATTTGTGAAACAATGTTAATTAAACCAATAAAAAAGAACAAATATATTAATAAAATTCCCTACGAGGATATTGTAACTTGTAATGACAACCAAATATTTGTAATCAAATTAAAATGTAAAGAAAATAATAGCATTAGAATCTGTAATAATAAGAATATTATAGATATTAGCAATACTACCTGTGACCCACAGCTGCTTAGAAGCGAACCAGCGAAATGCACTATAGTTAACAATCAGCACATCCCATCAGTAGAATATATCTCGCCCGGAATCATATTATTAAATCAGTACAATGGTACAATCGAAATAGACAATCAAAAGATCAATCTTTCGGGATCATATGCCGTTCAATACCACAATTCCACGGTTTTGATCGACAAGCAAAAATACTCTTTTAATGAAATATTAACAAATAAACCTCTACCCGCAATTTTGCAATCAAATGTTCCTTCAAATAAAGAAGAAGAAATCCTGAGCTTGGAGATGATGAAAGCACTCCACTTAAATAACACGAAACATCTAAAGTTATTGCAGACCACCCACTCAGCAGCCTTAATCACAAATTTTTCACTAACAATTGTCGGTATGATCTGCTTAGCAGCATTAATCATGGCATTAGTCATAAAAAATAATCGCAAAGCAAAGCCAATAGAACTATCGAGTTACAACGTCAACGTCAGCGTGACTGACAGTAAAGAAGTCACATCATCCGAAATACCCACTGTACCGGATCCAATAACACTATCATATTAATTTGAACAAACGGGGACGTTTGTTTTAGCGGCGGAGGAGTTAACACCAGTAAAATTAATAAGCAAATTAATGTAAACATATTGACAATCGATAATTCTGCCAATATGCAGAATTATAACTAATAAATAGGAAACGGTTCAGACGCACCGTAAGCAAATACAATTAAATTGGGAACAACATCCGGCATGCGCGAAATCAAGTCAACAAGTAATTAATGCTGACACAGGTAGAATTAGGTTATATTAAGAAGTAAAATTAGCATTTAAGTTGGGTTGTAATTATTGATTAAACCAATAGAGGTCTTTCGACCAAAAATAATATTTTTTAGGCGACCAATAAATTCCGCCGTAAAGTTGCATATACAAATGTAAATGCTAACAGCAATGTTAGTTGCTCCTTGTGGCAACATAAACGACTCTACATTGCCTAAATTATTTCTCCGTGAACTGTACATACATATTTGTTTTTTTTTTTTTTTAAAATAAGAATCAACATTAACGTTAACATTAGCACGTATGTATATGTATACATAACCCTTGCTTTGCGCTGTATTCCGTACGAATTAACAGCAGAGGGCGCTCTCATTTGTGATTTGCAGGTGAGCAGCGCTATTATGTGGGCATGTATGTTAGATTCTATAGGAAGTATTTAAACCTAAGAACCCATAATCGAAATTTCAAAAAAATCGGTACATCCGATCTCGAGCTTTGCGAACATAAAAAAACGGCTTTCAAAATATATATTAGTACAGATATATGTAGGTATATTAGCGTGCCCATTGGAAATTCTTTTTTTTTTTTGGAAATTCAAGATCCTACCCCCTAATTTTATTCGTTTTAATGAGAAATATTATTGCCTATTTTTATAGATTTTTTAAAGGTCATTTAGAGTTCGCGACCTGTCGATTTAGGTCAGAAAATAGGATTTTGTAGATTTTTTAGTTTTTTAATTACTATTTTTGATTCGATTTCAAAGATCGAATGTGATCTGAAGAGAGGACACATAGGCCCTTAAAATGGTATAGAATGATCTATTGTCGGACTTGGGTGGTTGGGTTTTTTTATCGGGTAAAATAAAAAACCCATATTTCCCTTGAGTTTTTACATTTCGACCATCGATGATTTACACAATTTCAAGTTATGTAGTACTATCTAAAAGTAAACCAATTTTAAAATAAACTGATAGCTCACTTATTGCAGTCGCATAAAAATTGTCGAAGTTAGGCGACTTTTTTTAAATACGGCCTTGAATTTATATTGCTTATTTACCGGACTTTCAGATTTTTTGAGCAGTGTGGCTAATGAATTCATCAATATTTATTCAAAACTGATATATACAATCGCTCTTTAGCAAAGACGTGGTTTTTCAGGAAATTTTAGGAAAATGGGAGTGGCACCGCCCGCTTATATGATACTACTCGACCGATTTCGACCATTGTGCTTGGCCTCCTTAAGTACCGTCTTGAATATTTTTGAAATCGGACAAAACCTACTCCCCCCCTAAATATAGCAAGCTTTGAGTGTTTTTGAAGTTACCGTTACGTTGGTGAAGCCCGTGGTTTTGTGCGATTTCAAAAATTTTCAATGTGGCGCTTAAGAGGGATAAGTGTGTGTACCAAATTTGGTTGAGATCGGTCAAGTGGTTTTTGAGATACGCATATATCATATAACCGCGACCTCTAAATGACCTTTCAAAAATCTGTAAAAATAAGCCATGATATTTCTCATAAAAAAAATTAAGTTTTGGGGTAGACCCTGAAATTTCCAAAAAAAAAGCTTTTTCGATGGGCACCCTAATGTATATACATAAATGTATGTAGTTATTAAATTTGTGCCCCGTTTACATGACTCATTCCTAATTCGATTTGACAATTCATTGTTTTTCCTTGATTTCCTCCCTTTGTTTTGATTTTTTCTTTCTCTCTTGCTCTGATAGCTCAGCTCGATAAATTTTCGATTAAAATTAGAGACGCCAGCGATTTGTTCGTAATTCGCATGGTAATTGGATTTGAATTACCTACAAATGAGGTAATGCGCTCGCGAAATTTTGTATGGCGAATCACGTAATTAGAAGGTTAATTGGGGCGGCAATTACGAATGAGAGAGCCATTTACGAATGGGAGAGCGAATTACGTGCCGTGGGAACTTAGTATAATATATACATATATCTACACTACCGTCCGAATATTTGCAATTGTTAAACTCGTACTCAGACATACACAGGGAAGCGAATGTGAAATCAGGGTAAGAATTTGAAAGTAGAATAATTTCATATACAAAAGAAAATAATAATAATAAAATAATAACGTACTGGGATACCACGCACACCGGCCGAGCCACCATACTTCCTGCGGTGGTAAATACTACCTAAGCTCTCCCATATAAAAAAATCGTCGAACACATCGACGCCTAAAAACCAACCCATGCTAAGTCTGACTAAGTCTTAGGTGACTTAGCATGGTATGGTTTGGAAGCGTCGACATGTACTTCATATGGAAGAAAATAACTGGCATCGTCAACAAAAAAAAATTGGCAAAAACCAACGGCAAGTGTCAGCTACTTCGAACTTGCACTTTTTTATACTAAAATTTGACTAAGGCTACACAACTGCATACTCAAAATATTTGAAAGTTTTACAAAAGTTTGTTAGCTTTTTTTTAATATTACACAAACATTGATGTTTTAGTTGATACGGGTTTAAGAATAAACTATACTTTTATAAAAAAAAAATTAATTTAAATATAATAAAATAAACAGTTTTAATAAGCATTAATTATATAGGTCGGTAAGTAACTTCATAATATAACTAATTTTGAATTGAGGTATTTCTAAGCCAACCCTGAGATCTGTGAAATAATATATATGTATGTGCATATATTGTGTTGATTATGCTCCAATATGGTAAATAATCATTACAGCAATCAGCAGCATTGGAAATTTTCGGAAAGTAGAAATAAACTAAATTCAATTTATTCAATTATTAATAAATGAAATTGGCCTTGCTTCCAATGAAGCGTATTCAATTTACTCCATCGCATAGCCGAAAAGCCATTTTGAGACAGCAAATGAATATATAAACTAATTCAAAAATAAGCAATTGCCTTTTCTTAAAATTGCATAACTTTTAAATACTTAAATTCGTTTGAACAAATCGAGTAAAATTTCTGAAATTTTAAGAATAAGCAATTGGTTATTTTTATACCCGAGCGCACTTGTGCACAAGGGTATATTAATTTTGTTCACATAACGGTTGTTTGTAACAGCCAAAACGAATCGAGATAGATATAGACAAATGTATACATAAATGATCAG
>NW_016157747.1:44707-75612 GCF_001687245.7 Rhagoletis zephyria | reverse complement strand
TAGCGGAAGGTTTCGGAAGGGTGAAAAAACATATATTTAATACTTGCGCCGGGTATTTAATGTTCGGCTCCGCCCGAACTTAGACTTTCTTACTTGTTTATTCATACATACGCTTTGAAAATCTTCAAAAATATGTGATACATTTTTAAAATCAAAATATTTCCACTATCTAAATTAAAATGAAATTTAAAAAATTTGTTTTTATAAAACAATAATTTAATGTATTAAAACTTGTTGCCCATATGTAACTGAATCGCTTCAAATGATATAACGAAACGATAAAGTGAAAAAAATTAAATTTTCACTGACATTAAATTTCTCATTTTCACTTCACAGTTTCGTAGAACCACAAGTGCTTATGCTTGCTGCCATGGCAACCTTGAGCATTTTATTGTTGTGAATTTACAGATGCACCGAATATACAATAGGGGTATTCTCCAAATCTTGCAAAGCCGTTGTACTTAGCACGGATTGCACGGAATGCATAACTTGCAAACACGCAACAACAAAATACATGGGAAACACCATTTCCTATCGTTGCAAAATATGCAACATCGAAACCCATGTATATATTTTGCAAAAAAGCATAGAAAAATAAATGCGACCCTGTGCTAGTTGTTTTGTTGTTGGAATTGCTACATATTTCTCTCATTCTTCTCATCTCGCTCACTTCATTTTTTTTGCTGTATCTTGTTATTGTATTTGATACAGAATTTCGCTGTTTGCTACCGATGCATGCTACCACTTTGCAATGGGGTTCTCTCGTACTTTCAAATTTGGAATAGTATTTTTGCATTTCGTGCAATCCTAGCATCGTGCAAGACTTCGAGAATACCCCTAATGTAATAGCATATGCACAAGATCTTGAACAGCCGTATTATGTTTTGTTTGGTGACGGTTAGTGGGACCTTCACTCGACTCTGGATCGGCTGAGCTTATCTCAGCCTTTGACAAAACTCACCTCATACTAGGTATAATTTTAATTATTTTAGTTTATTACTTTTTTAATACATGAACTATATTAAATTTAATTTTTTTATTTTAGAGTACCCTCCAAGTGAATAGCTTAAAAACAGGAACCTTAATTAGAAATTTCCATTTGGATATTGGCACTGTTGTGGCTGTGTCCGGAAAGAAAAAGTATTCTGAATTCTTTTTCAACTTTTCATCATTTTTAAATCCTGGTATTATTTACCAGTACGATTTCAAGACACCAGAAGAACCATTAAAGATATTGCGTGAAATTAAGCTACGCTTGGATGGATATAGTCAATATGACTACGAAGTAAAGCAAATTTTCTATGACAGTTACGACGGTACTAAAATTCCTATGTTTATTATACACAAGCGAACGCAAATTATTTCCCCTCGTCCATGTCTACTCTACGGTTATGGAGGCTTCAACATAAGCTTACAGCCTTCGTTTTCTGCAACAGGATTGATGTTTATTAACACTTTTGACGGTGTATTGGCATATCCCAATCTACGAGGAGGTGGTGAATATGGTGAGAAATGGCACAACGCAGGGCGGCTATTACATAAGCAAAATGTTTTTGATGATTTTCAAGCATCCGCGGAGTTTTTAATTAATAACCGATACACGACTAAAGATCGTCTTGTAATACAAGGAGGATCAAATGGAGGATTATTAGTAGGTGCTTGCATCAATCAACGACCGGATCTATTCGGTGTTGCGATAGCACAAGTGGGGTAAGTCAATAAATACAAAAAATTGCTTTTAAGTTTTAAACATATTCAATTTCGCTAGGGTTATGGATATGCTGCGTTTTCATCATTTCACTATTGGTAAAGCTTGGTGTTCGGATTATGGCGACCCTAGCGAAAAGGAACATTTCGAAAATATTTTTAAATATTCACCTTTGCACAATGTGCATACTCCAAAAACTAAGTCTGAAGAATATCCTTCAACTTTAATTCTAACCGCTGATCACGATGACCGCGTAAGCCCCCTGCATTCTTTAAAATTCGCCGCCACTCTTCAGAGAGCTATTGAAGACTCTGTTCAAGAAAATCCCATACTTTTACGCGTATATAGCAAAGCTGGCCATGGTGCCGGTAAACCAACGACAAAAAGGATCGAAGAAGCTGCTGACATTCTTACTTTTATACGCAAAACCGTAAACGTTGATGTTATTAATTTATAATATATACATATTATGCACATTATAACGTTATTTTAACATTTTTATTAAAATCTTTAGTTGAATGCGAATAGTATACATATAAAAGAGCTTTTTTCAGTTAATCATCGCTGTACCTCCTTGTAAGGAGAGAAATTTCATAGAAAAATAACATTTATTATAACTTTTTTTATAAAAGCTGAAGGAGTCAACCTAGTCCAAATATGTTAATCACCTTGTGAATAAATTCAGTATTCTCATCTCTTTCCCTGTAAATACTGAGCATGCACAGGCCGCTTAGACCTGTGTCTCCCATCCTTGAGCGATTCCACGTCTTGACACGTCGTAACGTGATAAGTGTACATTCAATTCTACAAGTTGTTGATGGAATAGTAGGACCAGTTTTGATTGCCTCACATATCGCTGGGGAAAACGGAGTGGCTTGAGCAATTACATCTGCGCACATATTAAACAACGGATTCATCAGATTAAATTAAATTTCGATAATAAAATTATGAAGAAGGCTACCTAGCAGAAAAATGTAAAAGTCATTGCCGCCCTTAATATTATAAATTTTACTAGCAGATCCGGCGGACTTCGGCCCGCCCAAAATTCATTATTTTTATTGAAACATTTTGGTGCAACATTTTCAACAACAATTCAGTCCACGATTTCCAGTGGCACATTTATCTCCTAATGTTACGGTTTGGTGGTTATCAGAAGGAATATTTCCATTGCCGTCTTAAATAACCTAACGAAAGTGTATGTCCATGAAGAAGTACTTGAAATTCTTCAACGATCTGGCGTTTCACAGCTCAGTTAATCGCACAACGAAATAAATTTGAAGAACTTTTTCCTCTTCACTCCCTGGCGGCAACAGTGGTCCGGTTTGATGGTGAATCTGTCCATGAAACTGTATAATATAGTTAGTGGCAATTTCAAACTGGGTGAGTATCGTAATACTCTAAATGTTTTATCAAGGAGCGCAATGGTTGTGATGATAAGATTTTTAGTAATAATTCGACTCCAGCGCCACCTGTGCCGGGTCAAACTGTGACTCTAAACTATCCAGAGACCAACTCAAACACAAACAATTTCTTCAAAATCGTTTCACTCACAAACTCACGTACATACATAAGAATAATATATATATTCAAAGATACGTACGTTTCAGTAAGTTTTGAAGGCGCCACTCCCCCTTTTCAAATAGTCGCAAATTTCTGTAGGAGTATGGGATTGATTACAGACATATCCATACCAAGTTCCGTTACTCTAACATGAACACTTCCGGAGATATGCAGTATGAAAACTCGGTTTATGTGGGAGGTGCCACGCCCTCTTTTCCAATAACCCCCATTTTTTCCATGAGTATGGGATTATTTTCATGATGCCGTGCAATAAAGCCATAGGCCATATGGCTTTTTTTCACTTCACATGGAGAAATAAGGCCTTAGGTTTTAGAGACAGCATTTACTTTTTGTATTGAAGTAAGATCGTATGGCTTTATTTCTCATATCGCACACCGTCTTCAAAAGAGTCACAACTCAAAATTTGGCATTTATGAAATTATGCGCTAAAAATTTACACTGAGCTTTTATTTACCTTTCAGCAAAAGCTGGAGCAAATTTTGTTATAATTTGTTTAAAAAAACCCTTAGGTAAAGTCGCCCTTCCCCATATAATTAGCATGTGCTACGAAATAGCTTTTCGTATTTTCTGACGAACGTATTATTTCGAGTTGTGACTCTTTTGAAGACGATGTGAGATATGTTAAATTTTTGCGTATGGCTTTATTTCACTTTCCCCATGGAAATAACGTCATATGGCTTTATTTCACTGCACATGGAGAAATAAGGCCAAATGGCTTTATTTCCATGGGGAAAGTGAAATACATAAAGCCGTAAGCAAAGATTTAATGTATGAGAAATGAAGCCATACGATCTTATTTCAATACAAAAAGTAAATGTTGTCTTTTTAGCAGCGGTACGGACGCGCCGCGCAGCCCTCATATAAAATTGTTGCTTTGTTCATTCTTCTTGCTTTTAATGATATGTATGTGTACAATGCACATATATGAGGCTTTCTTTTAAATCACTAAGATATATTTATATATCTATATATCGTCATTTAAAGTACGAAACCGCGTATCAATATAATGCAAAACCGCGTATGTGAGGTTGCATAAATTATTTTGTGGGGAGTAAAAACACTCATATTTCAAAATTGTTCTCTCTTTTATAAAGCAATCGTATTTCTGGCTAGTATATTTCAGCACGAATGGATAAGGCTTGAGCCAAGAGCTTCGGTGAGTAAATCCAATTTTTGGCAAAAAATGTCAGTTACGCGGTTTTGTACTTTAAACGCCGTTATATGTATATGAGGTTGAGTATTTTTCGTTTTTGTCATTAATAATTTTATACATACCTCAGATTAATATGCATCTTACCGATTTTATTTATTTATTTATTTGGTCTACAGAAAAATGTTTTCTTACACACAAACGAGAATAGAACATTTAGATATTTAAGTATGTGTGATATATTACAGAGTAGACTAATTATACATGTTAATTTGTAATAATAATAATAATATAAAATAGCAGGTTTGGTAGCTGGCGAGGCCTAGTCTCCAGTCTACTTTCTCAACCAGAGTCGATATAGTAAACCCGACAAAGAAATGGAAACGTATGTTGAAGAAAGTCGGACTGACCAGATATATACACGTAGATCCTGTTTTTTGTCCCTCTGAAAGAATTTTAAAAATTCTATACAAATTTCTTTTGTTTGAAATGCACTAGCTGGCAGAAAAGCTTGCAAATTTGCGTTCGTATAGAAAATTGCAAGTTTCTCTACACTGATATCTTGAAAGATAATTCTCGCTGGATTTTCGACGAACAAACCTACTGTCTTCCCTACAAGGCCTTTTCAGACTGACCGATTCTCAATACACTCAAATAGAAACCAATACACATAAAAAACGCTGTAAAAATTTCCCTTCAATTTTAAGGCAGTAAAACAACGACCTTAAGTTAACATCAACCGAGGCCATATCTTGACAAGGGATGCAAAATCACAATTCTGATGTAAAATATGATGCCAAAAGGCTGCAGATCTCCCATTTAGATGACCGGCAGATGTCTCGTAGGATTCCCAGAGAGTTTTGCTTTACATATTCAGTGTTGGTTCCTTTAATTCAAGTTGGCATTCGGTTTTTGGAATTTAAATAAGTTCTCAGCAAAAAAGTGTGTTTAAAAAAATACATATGTGTAAATAGTGCTTGAAAATATCAATTTTTCCCTTACCTTGAACCTTTGGGAGTGGGCAAAAATAATGTTTTGTAATTTAGGCAGAATTGAATATGCGCTATCTGGGAAGACAATATCTACATGTAATATTTATTCTGTTTGTTGGCACTATATCCAAACACAAACGCATCTTAAGTGTCTTAACAGTGAAATAATTTCTTATTTTCTAAGTTTGCGAATAAAACTTCACACTTAAAATTAAGACATTTATAACAAACATTTTATGAAGAAAATCCCTTCTTCGTTTAAAATAAAAACAAGCGAAATCGGCCCAATTTCATACAGCCCTGTCTGACATGAAAATGTTCTCCACGATAAGGCTAGTAGCCATTTCTAACAGATTTTGGGTGGCTTAGTCAAAAATGGAAACAACATATTTGAAATTTAAGAAAACAAGGCAAATAGCAAAATCGGCTAAAAACGGCTAATTTTTTTCTGCAAAACGGCTAACAAATCGGCTGCTGGCTAAATCGAAATTTCTCCGGCTGTTTGCTATCGCATCCGGCTAAATCTAGCCGGAAAACGGCTAAAATGGCAACACTGCACAGATTTATTCGCAGGAACTACGATTAATTCTTTAGGTACCGGAGAAGGTCCACTTTGAGATGTAGGTTCAGACAAAGCTGTCGTTTTTGCCTGAGGAAAATGCAGCTTAAGATAACTCAACACACGGAGAATTAAAACTTATTAATTCCTTATTTAAGCCGGGTGTTAAAAGAAAATTGCATATACATACGTACTTACATCTATCCATACAAATTAATATATATGTACACGTGCATATGTATATATCTATGAGATTTTCTTTTAAATCTGTAAGATATACTTATAAAAAATTAAAGTGTGTATAAAATTTCTAATGACAAAACCGAAAAGTACTGAACATTGCAGGCGCCATATAAGGAAAACTGAATTATTACGAAATATAAATAAGGTGGCAGCACTTTGCGCCATTTTGCATTTTCTCGTTCAGTTCGGGAACATTATTTACTTGCCTTTTAATAACAAAATAAACAATCTTGTTGTAAAATTTATGTACTTTTTGAAAAAGTTTTTCAAATAACATAATTTCACAAGTGTTTCAAAAGAGAATATTGGTGATTTAGTGCATTTTTGAGCGTGCAATTACTCATAAAAAAGAACAACATTCCAAAAAGGTATCGTTAACACAAGGATAAAAATTCGCCGATTGGTACCCCTCCTGACAGTTTTGGACATTTTTGTTTTTTGTTTTGCTAGTTGTACCTTCAACTAGAGAATTACCGAGTTACTTTACGAGCATATGCACACCAGCTGTGCACTAGGTAAACATTACACAAAATATAATCAAAGGTGCAATAACGCCATAATGACTATATATCTCAATGTAAAGTGAAATAAAGCCATATGGCGTTATTTCCTATGGCTTTATTGCACGGCATCTATTGTCATATATATCCATACCAAGTTCCGATACTCTAGCATGAACACTTCCAGAGAGATGCAGCCTGAAAAATTCGGTTTGTGTGCGAGGAGCTGCTCCCCCTGTTCCAATGATCCTAATTTTTCTTTATGAGTATGCGATTCATTACATATCTTCGCTTGAAGAAATGATTGTCGTATGTTACATTTGACGTGTTTTGGGAAATCGCGGCTGAAGCCTAAAGCTGCTTTCTTGAAAACGTCACGGTAGATTTCTTTGAAAATTGTATTTGTTGTTTCTAGCTTAAGGCAATATTGGAATTTACTATTTAAAAAAATTACACAAAATCTGTAACATTTATTGCCAATTTCACACTTTGTCGTATGTAACAGTTGACAACATGCTTGTGCTCAATTCATACTACGCATGTTCGCAAGACGCTTAAAAGTGTACAAATATGCCTTCGCCGCAAACGCGTGTATTGATTGTCGTTGGCTTTGAAGTTGAGTGTACAGCGAATACAGAGAATCTAGAAACAGCTATGCAGAAAACTATTGTTCACTATTGAATAAAGACAATAGGGGTATTGTCCAAATCTTGCAAAGCCATTTCACGTAGCACGGATTACATGGATTGCATAACTTGCAAACACACAACAACAAAATACATGGGAAACAACATTTCCTATCGCTGCAAAATATGCAACGTCGAAACCCATGTATATATTTTGCAAAATAGCATAGCAAGATAAATGCGACGTTGTGCTATTTGTTTTGTTGTTGGAATTGCTACTAATTTCTCTCATTCCTTTCATCTCGCTCACTTAATTTTTTTTTGCTGTCTCTTGTTATTGTATTTGATACATAATTTCGCTGCTTGCTACTCAAGCATGCTTTCCTTTGCAATAGGGTAGTCTCGTACTCTTCGAAATTCGGAATAGTATTTTTGCATTTCGTGCAATCCGTGCATCATGCAAGACTTCGAGAATACCCCTAATAATGTAAAGAGTACATTGAAAATACTGTACTCTTCATAGTGGACACAGTGTCATTTGCGCTAGCAACCACCGCAATACACACAAGCAAAAACACAAATACAATACCAAATACAAGATACGTTCGCGGGTTTGAGGGGTGCACGCGAACAAATCAATAAATAAAAAGATTTAAAGTTTTTGTTATATATTTTTTATATAACTTGTTTTAGTTAACTTTTATTTAAACTTATTATTTTTCACATTTAAAACATTAAGATGATAATGAGGCGATGCTAACTATGACATGACACGATGAATACTAACTAACTTAGAGCTTTTGTTAAGATCTCTTATTAGGTCAAATAGATAAACGTTTTGGAAATAAATCGAGAGTACTTATGAGTACATATTGAGTGCATAATGAGGAGGCAGAGTTAGGGAATTAGTTTATGGTGAGAGGGAGAATGCACATACATAACTCGCCCACCGTAAAAAAATTCGCGTCTCTGCGAATGACACGCCAAGATTAAGAGTGTAATTCGAAAATTACTGAAAATTATATTAAGATGATTATTTTATTATTTTGTAAAAAAAAAAATAGTAGAAGTTTCGGTAATTTTTGAATTACGTATTATGTAAGCAAATTGTAATATTTTTGGCTTTTTTTGTCTTTATCTATTTGACGAATTGTATTTCGAAGTTATTATGATAATAAAATGATTTTTTGCGATAATGTAAATAATAGTAAACTAAATTTTTCATTTTCATGCCTATATCTGCAAAATGTAATTTTTTCCTTTTAAACCTTTATTTTTAAATTAAAAATACATATTTACGACTTTTTTTTTTTAAATTTTGGGTTTAGGTTTTTTTTTCTTTGTCAATGTTTAGATATTTGCATATTCATGTTTCACTTTTTAATTTTTAAGTTTGTTATAAAAATTTATAAAAATAGGTACAGTCATTATCGTTATTAGAATATATACATAGATACATAAAAATATAAACATAGATATATACAAGGGTAATATTTACAAAGTTTTGTGAGGCCTTTTGATCTGAGCTATGTCAATTTTATTTGGGTAACTAACAGGTAATTTTATAAATGTTTTGGCAGTTTTATTCCTATTAGCAAGAGGGTTTTTCATATAAACTTTTTCGTTGTTGAAACTCGGTACTTTTTCTCTTTTTGAGTTAATTTTTTCTATAGTTTGTTTTTTCTTTTCATAAGTATAACTTTTTATTTTCTCAAAGTCAATATAATTTCTGTTAATAAAATCTATAGGTTTTACATTAGTTGAACTGTGTACCGAATTATTAAAGAAGCCAATAGCTTTAATCACAATTTCTTCTATTTCCAATGTGTTTTGCGTATTTTTTAAAATGCGTATATGTTCTAGTAATGTGGAATGCAGTCTTTCAACATCTGCATTGCCAGTGTGACTATTCGGCGTAGTAAAATGAGGAATAATATCATTTTCCCGGCAAAATAATCGTATAGACGCGTTGTTAAACTCATTATCCATTATTAGTTTTTTGGGTTTTCCTAACCATGCAAACCTTTCTTGTAGTTTGATTTTTATGGTGACCATGTTTCTGTCTGGTAATTTATGTACAGATGCCAACTTGGTGAATCTATCAATCGTGGTCAAAAAGCATGAACGAAAACAATAAAATACATCGGTGTGCATTATTTCATTGGGACTACCAGGAGTCTCTGTATGATTAAATAATTTTTTCAATGGTTTTCTAGCATATTTACTCTCATTGCATACATCACAACTGTTAATAAATCTGTTTATTATCTTTTTTAAATTTGGGTAAAAATATTTCAACTTCATTTGCTCATAATTTTCCAAGATACCTCTATGGTTACTTTCAATGTGAACTTTATCTACTATCTCTAACATTTCTTCATCACTCCTGACGTCTAAAGCTTTATAGCTGCATTTAGTAAACTTAATGTTACTGTCATTTGAAAATAAAGTTATTAATTTTTCTTGAACTACGTTGTAAAGGTTATCGGGTAATTCCGAATGAATTCCTATTGTTCCTTTCTTTATGTGCCTTCTGAATAAATCACATAAATAAGTGTTATTACTTACTTCGCATTCTTCTATATATATTATGAGGTATTTATTATATAAAACTTCGCTCGCTATGTTCTTGTTATGAACTAGTCGAATTTGGGTAGTATATTTGTTGACAATTGAATCCGAGATAAGGAAATGGTCATTTTGATTTTCAAGTGCTGAATGCACCGTATCTATAGAGTTCTCAAACAAAGACTTTATGTCTAGGTTTTCCTCGTTATGTATTTGTTGTCGACTAAGAAAGTCGGCTACATTATTTTCCTTACCTCTGAGATATTCAACTTCAAACTCGTATTCGCTGAGCAAAGTTTTCCAACGTAGAATGCGTGCGCTTGGATCTTTCATAGAATATAACCATTTTAAAGGCTTATGATCCGTTTGTACAAGAAATGACCGCCCGAACAAATATGGTCTGAAATGCTTCACCGCCCACAATATCGCTAATAACTCTTCCTCCAGAGTATGGTAGCGTTTTTCGAAAGCGTTTAATGTGCGACTAGCAAAAGATATTGGTTTGTTATTTTGACTAAGAACCGCGCCTATCGCAACATTGCTGGCATCCGTTGTCACCACAAATTTTTTTGAAAAGTCGGGAAATGCTAAAAGTGGGGGTGAGGTCATTATAAGCTTCAACTTATCAAAAGCTTCAATGTATTTAATATCTTTCATATTAATCTTTTCATTCTTTTTCAAATATTTTATTATAGGGGCAGCGATCATAGAGTAATTCCTGATGAATTTGCGATAATATCCAGTCAGACCTAAAAAGGACTGAATTTCTTTGACAGTTCGTGGTAACTTTATTCTTTGTATAGCTTCTATTTTTTCGGTATTTGGCTTAATGCCTTCCGGAGTGATGATATGCCCTAGAAATTCTGTGTATCTTGAGAGAAAGTTACATTTTTCATATTGAATTTTCAGATTGTTTTCTGCCAACCTATTGAATATTTTAGTCAGACTCTCGAAATGCTCTTTTATGGAGGTGGAGAATATCAATATGTCACCCATATAAATTATGCATATTTTATTGATATAGTCGCATAAAACTGTATTCATCATACGCTGGAATGTAGCGGGTGCATTTTTCAGGCCAAATGGCATACGAGTAAATTCATAATGCCCGTTTGGACCTGAAAAAGCGGTTTTTTCGATATCGTTTTCGCTCATCAGAATTTGGTGGAATCCCTTAGCCAAGTCGATTGTGGAATAATATTGTGCTCGCCCTAGTTTTTCAAACAGTGATTCTACGTTTGGTATAGGGAACTTATCATCGATTGTAAGACTATTTAGCTTCCGAAAATCTATTACCAAACGCCATTTCTTTTTACTACCAGGGTTTGATTTTTTCTCCACAATCCACAATGGCGCGTTATATGGAGACCTACTTGGCCTAATAATTCCGTTTTTTAGCATAGATTCTAATTGACTATTTATTTCTTCTTCCAGCGCATAAGGGTACCTATAATTTTTCACGTAAATAGGGGCATGGTGTTTTGTTATAATCTGGTGTCTGACTGTTTCTAAGGCTGGCACATATTGGCCATCTTGGAAAAATATGTTTTTAAATTTCAATATAAATTGCTTTAAGAGCAGCTGATCTTCAACGTTCAAATCTTTTTTAATTAAGGCATCTGTATCAAAGCTAGTATCATCAAATGTAAAATTATCCGGATAAGTGTCTGTCTGAGAGCAATAAGCATAGAAATCCTTATCATTGGCTAAGTATGTGTTAGTGCAACTATCGACGAAAGGTATAATTTTATTGTTGACGTTAATGATTTTTAATGAAAAATCAATTTGATTTTTAAAGGGATAAGAATATTTAAGCCAAGTATGCATTGGAAAGGTTTGTTAGTAAATTTTAATAATTTAATGGACATTGTCTCTCCTTTATTAATGACAAACTCTAAAGGTATATTGACGATGACTTCTTCTAATATTATATCAGACGCAAAAAGTGTTTTTACTAGGATAGGTTTTTCTAAAGTTCTGCGATGACAAAAGTTTTTAAATATCTCAAAATCTCCCAATGTGGTTGCTGATCCGGTATCTACCAAACATCTAACCACAGTATTATTAATTGTTAAATCTATTAGGGGTAAGTTGGTTGAAGAGGAGAAAGCTGAAAATTTTCGTATTTTTCAATATTGTCCACTTCCATTGGCACAACAGGTGATTGTTGGTTATATCTCGCATTGTTATTAAACCTACCAGAGTTATTTACGTTTCTATAGTTTCTTTGGTCATTAAATTTCCGAGTATTTCCACTAGCGTTACCTCTACCATAACCGTTACTATTAAAATGAGGATTAGTTTGGACATACTTACTATAACCATTATTAAAGTTGCCAGAAGAATTATTACCGTAATTATTAACATTTTCATAGTTTTGATTAGCACCAGGGTGTGTGTTATAATTACCGGAGTTATTTGAGTTGCATCTATTAAAATGTATATTATTCCGATTGCCGCTATTTGCATTTTTATTTTGGTCAAACACGTTGGAATTATTAGAAAAATTGTGTGAAAAACTATACGGATATTTATTACTTTTGTATGGAAAGCCGTGTTATTATTTACACCGTTATTTATTTTAAAATCTGTTAACATATTATTTTCTAAATAATACGTAAATGCTTTTTCCATATTATGATGATATTATTATTAAAATGAGGATTAGTTTGGACATACTTACTATAACCATTATTAAAGTTGCCAGAAGAATTATTACCGTAATTATTAACATTTTCATAGTTTTGATTAGCACCAGGGTGTGTGTTATAATTACCGGAGTTATTTGAGTTGCATCTATTAAAATGTATATTATTCCGATTGCCGCTATTTGCATTTTTATTTTGGTCAAACACATTGGAATTATTAGAAAAATTGTGTGAAAAACTATACGGATATTTATTATTTTTTGTATGGAAAGCCGTGTTATTTACACTGTTATTTATTTTAAAATCTGTTAACATATTATTTTCTAAATAATACGTAAATGCTTTTTCCATATTAGTAATTTGATTTTGCAACAACAGAGTTTCTACATTGAAGGTCAAAAATTGTAGATAAATGTCAAATATTAATTTTGAATTATTATATGGTGTATACAAAATGTCATTTTCTCCTTCCAAATAATATTTAGTGTTCATTGACAATAAAATAGATCCGAGCTTACTATGCAAATCTTTAACATCTATGGCCCTAATATTCATCGCCTCATTTCTTAAATTTAAAAAAGTTGTTTTTATACCAAATTCTTCCTTCAACTTGTTTAGGATGTCATCAAAACTCGGCTCATAAAGTTGCTGGATTACGTGCAATGCTCGCCCTTTCAGTTTGTTGCACAGAACTTTGGATATAATGTGTTTTTCTACGTCATTTGTAAGCGACAGTATTGTTGCAACATCTCTTAAATAGTGGGTTAGTGTATACTCACTTTTTCCGTCAAAAAATGTTACACTTCTGGCTTCTCTTAATGCCTCTGCTAAGCTTAATGCCATTTTATGATTTTTACTTGATTTATCTGTTGATTTTATTTAAGTATTTAATTTGTTGGTAGTTTTTTAATATCTTTCTTTTTGCTCAGTTGATTGTGTTTTTTAAATTTATGTTGATCAAAAGTCTCAATTGATTATGTTTTTTTTTGTTGTTTCTTTGCTTATTTAAAATGTTCGATGGTGGATACAACATGTATATAACGTAAAAACAGTATAGCAACATACAAAGTGTATGGACAAAATTATATTTAACACTGGTTGCTTCGTTTACAGTTTCTGTTATGTTAACAGCTTATGTTAACAGCTTATATTCATCGGCACATATGGACAACAGATATTTATTACAGCTCGTTTCTTTTGTTATGTTAGCAGCTCAAGTTTAGTGGTAACAATGTTTAGGTACATTTGCATATTTTTTGTTAGAAGAATACAATACGATATTCGCACTTTGGGTATGTATACTACCTAACTGTTACGATTTCTCGTATTGAAGACGAAATGCACTTTTTAAGCAATTTTTTGTTTTTGTACTTTTTGAATTTTTAAATGTGATTGCGGTATTTTATTTTCTATGGTTTCCGCCGCAATATATGTATGTATATATGTACAGTCGCAATAGCTGATGAAGATATGCGCTTTTGACAATTTTTGCTTTATTGTAGGTATACCGAAAAACTTTTCGTTTGCTTACTTTGAGTTTTTACTCGCAACACAGATTGTAGGTATGGCACTTTTTTAATTACTTCTTTTCATGCAAACGTTTTTTTTTTGTCTTTTACCTACTTTAAGTTTGGGTGTTTATTGCATTTTAGAGAAAATTTTCTGTAACTATGTATTTTAAATTGCCGCACCACTCATGTATGCTTCATTTTAGTTTCCTTGTAATTAATTTTTTTTTTTTGTGTTTTTACCAATGTACAATGGTTTTTTGTTCAGCACATAACTTTTCAAAAGTTTTTCCTTTTTTTTTTTTTGAAAGTTCGAAATTTTGTTTAAATCCGTTTTAACCTCGTCGCCAGATACGTTCGCGGGTTTGAGGGGTGCACGCGAACAAATCAATAAATAAAAAGATTTAAAGTTTTTGTTATATATTTTTTATATAACTTGTTTTAGTTAACTTTTATTTAAACTTATTATTTTTCACATTTAAAACATTAAGATGATAATGAGGCGATGCTAACTATGACATGACACGATGAATACTAACTAACTTAGAGCTTTTGTTAAGATCTCTTATTAGGTCAAATAGATAAACGTTTTGGAAATAAATCGAGAGTACTTATGAGTACATATTGAGTGCATATTGAGTGCATAATGAGGAGGCAGAGTTAGGGAATTAGTTTATGGTGAGAGGGAGAATGCACATACATAACTTACACACAAGCCAAAGCACAAATACAATACCAAATACACACCTACATCCCGCCACAAAAGTATATTATTCTTTGTTGTTGCAAAACACTGAATAAGTTACAGAAGCAGCAGCACCCGCGGAATAAACACATACACATGTTATTACATGCCCGCCAAAAAGAGAAAAGTCTTAAAATGAGAATGTATTAGTTATGAAACAAAAAATGAGAATGTGTTGGTGGTAATGCACGGAAAAAATTTCTGTGTTGTATTACTTATTATAAAAACTTTGGTATGTTTTTATTGCCGTTTTTTTCATTGTGCGCTATTTTTTATATCTAAACAACATAGAAACATATAATGAAAGTTAACCGCCCTAAGAAAGGAAAAAGTTGATAAAATTTTGTATGTATTGTACAAAATTATTATTATTTTTTTATAATTTAATTGTGGATTTCTGAGCAAAAAGACAACGTGCTTCGAGCACTCTGAATATTAAATGAAAATTTAGTTGATTTCAAGTAGAAATAAAATAAAAATATATATGTATATCTAATATATAATTATTTTAAAATTAGGTAAAACTTGACATTTAAAAACAATTTAAAATAACGATTAAACCAAAAGATGAATAACAAAACATATTGTATGTTTTAATTGAGGACTAGTCTGGTATTAAAAAAATACATAATTCACAAAGTTCTTTTAATATGAAGAAAAAGCACGACTTGGTACCATATACATACCTATTTCTAGGGGTGTATGTACGAAAAATTGTGTTATAAAATTTTTGAATGAATATTCATTCATTCTGCTCAGTGTACCTAGTTTATTCAACAACAGTGCGTCATCAACCTGCTTCGCCTATTGTTTGGATGCAACTAAATAAAATTTGTTGCGCTTCTACTCTTTCTGTTGACGTTCGGATTGTGTACGTGTAAGAAGCCGATTGTGTACATGTGAAAGGCCGAATATAGTTCGTTTCCCAGGAAAGTGTTTGGCGGGCACTGGTGTACACTATTAAGAGCACAATGTTTTGCGCTCACTAGCAAAGTATAATACAAATCATATGGCGGAAAACTTTAATTTCAGTTTTATTTGAACATCAAAATACAAAGCCGACTTCAATTCTTATATACAAATTTCAGAGTACCGTTAATTTTTTCATGATCCAATGATCAGATCTAAACCAAATTAGTTACCAACATTCCTTTAAAAATATGTTATAGCAATCGGTTAACGCGATCCAAAAATATGCGGTAACAAACATAAAAAAAAAATAAAAAAAATATTCCGAGGAAATAATAACCTCTTCCTTTTTTTGAAATCGGTTAAAAAAAGATCTTACAAAATAGTTCTTACAAATCTAGTAAATATGTATAAGAATTCAATTCAGCTTCAGAAAAAAAAACGAACTACTTAGAATGTATTATAAAAACAGTAGTACCTTAATATAGAAAGGCCCTATCTAAAATTTTTGTTTATTTGCAAAATGATTGAAAACTTAACACCACTTTCAATTCTTTGATTGGGAAATTCTTTAAAATGCTGTTCAATTAATTAAATGTTGTAGTAGTTGTTTTTGGATTAAATTAAATTTTCAGTGAGTAATCTACTGACATTCGTACAAAGCAGGATTTTCAAAGAAAATGAGGTCACGATATGTACATAAGTATGTACATATGTATGTATGTATATGAGACATTTTAATTATATTTTTGATATGCTTCTGTAGAAGCATTTGTCTTTTTCTTCCTCCAACAACTAATTTTTAAGCAAAAAACATAACCGACTTTAATTCCCATATAAAAATTTAAGAGTACCGTTAATTTTTGCATGATCCAATGATCGGATCTAAACCAAATTAGTTTAAAAATATATTATAGTAATCGGGTTATAGTGGTCAAAAGTTATGCGGTAACATACATAAAAAAAATAAAATATTCCGACGAACTGATAACCTCTTCTTTTTTTTGAAGTCGGTTCTTCCTTTTATTTAAGTCTAATTGCTTTTTTGGAGTAAAGGTGCCTACACTCACCGACGTGTACGTATGCCGTGTCTGTTTGACGTAGCAACATATAAAATTTACTGTTGATAGAGAGAGAAAGAAGCACGCGTAACCGTCGCACGTACACGGTGGTGAGCTTTCATTTACATGGCGCTCTCATAAGTTTGATCGCGTGAGCCACACTCACAAACATTAACGCTTCAGCTGACACGATCAAACTTATGAGAGCGCCATGTAAATGAAAACTCACCACCGTGTACGTGCGACGGTTACGCGTGCTTCTCTCTCTCTCTATCAACAGTGAATTTGATATGTTGCTACGTCAGACAGACACGGCGTACGTACACGTTGGTGAGTGTGGGCACCATAAGTCGAAACAAGTCCGTGCGCTTTGACATCACGAATGGCACTGAAATTATTACGCTCAATGCTTGTTCGATAATACATACGACATATGTATTTTTGCTGAACAAGATTCAAATTTTATCGTATGTGTTAGCTGATCTCTAACATACAAAAATTTTTTGTTCAGACTTATAAACACTCAATTTGTATGAAAAAATATCGTATGAACCAAGCTTTTAAATTATACGACGAAATGCGACTAAAACGCTTGTGACCTTGCACAGACGATAAAATTCTACCATCTTGAAAATATCTCGAAATCCAAAGGAGATATCAAAAAACTGATGAAGCCATTTGAAAGTTCTTGATGAGTTTAGTATAACTGCATTATTAACTCAATTTGGCCCAATTTTCACATACGACAATCATTTATTCAGGCGACGATATATCTTCATACCAAGTTCCAGTACTCGACCATGAACTTCGAGTATGCAGTATGATATATTCAATTTGTGTGGGAGGCGCCACGCCCCTTTTCCAATAGCCCATGAGATGTTCCAGAGATACGCAGAAAGAAAATCTTGGTTTGTATAGGAGGTGCCACGCCCCCTTTTCCAATAATCTCCAATAACTGATTTCATTTAGCCACAAAATTAGTTCCAGTAGTCTACCATGAACACTTCCAGAGATATGCAATATGCAAAATTCGGTTTTTATGGGAGGTGTTACGCCGTCTTTTTTAATAACCCCCATTTTTCCATGAGTATGGAGTTTAGTGGTAAGCAGTGCGCGCTTCCACCTCGCTGGGCCTGGGTTCAAGCCCTGGTTAAAACAACATCGCAAAAAAAAGTTTAAAAAATGTTTTTTTCTTAACAGCGGCCGCTCCCCGGCAGGCAATGGCAAACTTTCGAGTGTATTTCTGCCAAATACAATCGCCATTTGGAGTCGGCGTAAAACTGTAGGTGCCTCCTCTTTGTGTGACAACATCAAGGCGCACGCTACAAATCGGAGGAGAAGCTCGACCAAACACGAACATATCGCACACCTAGATCTAAAGTGTGCTTACTCAAAATTCTCATTTTGCTTATTGACCAACATAATCGGGTCAATAATAGCTCCAGTACTGAAGGCTGAACGAACGAGCACCGATTCTCCCCAACAAAACTGAGACATTTCTAATTGTACACAGTTTTTTTTAAGGACAACGCACGCCCGCGTCGTAATCAAAAGAATTTTATTTTGAGTTCGATCGCTGTTGCCGGAAATCCTATTTCAACATTTTGAGTTATCGCTCTTTTGGCGGTTAGTGCTAAATTAATTAAAGCAAATTTTGAATTCAGTCAGTGTTTGTTTTTATTTCGTATTGGTGCATTGTTGTTGAAATTTTTTTGAATTTTTAGTTAACTCTCAGACTGAGTAGGCAATTCAGCAGCAAAGTCCTCTCTCGACGTATGAAAACCACACTATATAAGTCTCTCATCACGCCCGTGCTGGTATATGACGCAGAAGCATGGACAATGGCAACAACCGATGAGGTGGCTCTTGGAGTATTCGATTGAAAGACTTGGCGGAAGATTCACGGGCCTTTACGCGTTGGCGACGGCGAGTACCGTAGACGATGGGAAGATGAGCTGTATGAGCTTTACAACGACATGGACATAGTGCAGCGAATACAAATACAGCGGCTCCGCTGGCTTCGCCATGTCGTTCGAATGCACACCGACGCTCCAGCTCTGAAAGCATTCAACTCGGAACCCGCTGGTGGTAGCATAGGAAGAGGGAGGCACCCACTGCGATGGAAATACCAGGTGGAGAAGAACTTGACTTCTCTTAGCATTTATAATTGGCGTCAGTTGGCACAGAAAAAAAACGGCTGGCGTGCTTTGTTGAACTCGGCCAAATCGCTTAAGCGGTTACAGCGCCAAAAAAGAAGAATGTCATTGTGGCTTATAAACATTTAATTTTAATATTTTTATTGAGCTTTGTACCACTATTATTTTATTGGGAAAAATGGAAAAGCAAAATGTCTAAGAGGTAGAAGTTATAGCAGCTATTTCGGATATCAATAAAAATATTAAAATTAAATGTTAATAAGCCACAATAACATTGACAAATACATAGTTTGGGAAGAGCCTGCCTGAAACTATACAAGAAAGCAAAATGCATGTATAGAAATGAAAACAACAACCACGCTGTCAGGTTTAAAAAGCTGAAAATCAGCTACACTTGATAGCAGTAGGTTAAATAAGGAAAATGAATTAGCAACACGAGTTTCCGGGTGTACATAGCGCAGGGGTTAACGCTTCTGACTTTGCACATCGATGACGCGGGTTCGGTCCCTGCTGAAGTCTAGAAAAAAGAAGTCTAATGAGGAGATGTGGTGATCTCAGAAATAGCTGCTATAACTTCTACCGCTTAGACTTTGTTGTTTTTTCAATTTCTCCTAATAAAATAATCGTGGTACAAAGCTCAATAAAAATAATAAAAATAAAAAGCTTTACATTTTTAAGAAAATTTATTTTTTAAATATGGCATAAAGTTTTAAAATTGGATTTAAACGACTTTTATTGAAAAATAAACAATATTTTTATAACAAAAATAATTAAAATTAAATGGCAAACAAATACATTGTAAAAACTTATTAATATGGGGTGCGTTTATAATTTTGCAACGGCTTTTATATATTACACTTATTTAAAAATCACCTATTATGTGATTTTTGATGTTCACTTATTTTTTTTGCATATAATTTTGTACATTGAGATATATTATAATACTATTTTACTTTAAGTACCCTTGTTGTAAGCTAGTTCAATTAAGTGATATTTCGACCAGTTTTGACTATTTTTGTTTTGTTTATTTAATGTTTATAATTTTTTTTTTTATAAAACTCTAACAAATGACTTGACCACCACCATATAAATCCACATTTCAAACTTCGAAAAGAAATTATAAAAATTCAACAACTTTAACAATAACGCCCAAAAATTTCAAACTTTTTAATCAGAATTTTAAGCAAAATTTCAGGTACGCAGTTTTATAGCCCACTAGTTTTTGCCCGCGGGTTTCACCGCACCCCAGAAGGAATTAAAGGGGTCATGTGACTTATGGTTCCGACTATGGAACGACGAAAACGACGCATAAGGGTCGACAATACAAGTTTTTTTAGAGCATATAAAGGTTAAGTAAACAAAAGAAAAAAAGCCAAAACTGGTCAAAATGTCTCTTAACTCAGCTGACGAAAAGTCTACCTATAAAGGAAAAGGGCATAAGAAGACTGTCATTACTTTTAATTTTTTTAATACATATTGTGACGAATACTGTGGCAACTCAAAGCGAATAACAAGAAAATGCAGAATGTTCGAGGAATGACGTAGAATGTTCGACAATGAGAAACGTCAAGTGGATGAATACTGCGAACAGTGAAAGAATGAGCGATAGACGGAAGAACGTTTTATACTTGCCATGAGTACGAGCGCAGGTATATAAGGCCGCTACCACAGTGGAAGTCAAGTTAGTTGCAAGTCAGCCAGCTACCAGATAAGTTAGTGGCATCAGAAAATTGTGGTGGCAAGTTTTGTAAAGTGTTTTAATTGCCTTAAGTATTGTTAATTATTGTTATTGCATAAACAAGTATTGTAAAGTGTTTGTGGAACAACAATGTTAATTGTACTGTAATTTGGTCATCTTGAGTGCTTATTTAACAATCCAGCGATACGAACTGAGAGGATTTTGGGAAATCTGTCAACTAAACAAGGATAATCGTAGCAATATATTGTAATACAAGTATATGCTATATTAGCCGTGTTTTATTTGTCCAGAAATTTAAGCTATTAGCTTATTTTGTATGGAAAACTTACCCAACATAATTATATTGGCTTATGAAAAGCTATCTTGGCTTGTATATTGAACAGGAGGCATTGCCATTCAGCATCAGAAATTTTCTCTTTCAGCCAATCAGAAAAAGGCAAAAACTTACTTTGACGCTATTTGCAGTCAAACAACTGTCAGAATTAGGCTAACATAGGAAATAAGCTAATTTCGTTTCATTTGACCAAGATTTAGCTATTTGCTTGTGATGGTTGAATAAAACATGCCTATTACTAATAATAAATAAGGGTACTCATTTAAAAGCGCAAAACTCTCGCAAACTGGGCAAACTGTGCAACTTAAAACCCTCCCAAACGAAATGTCAAAATTTGTATGGAAAGCTATTTGCACGAACAGTGCAAGTTTGCGCGGAAATACTGTCGCGCAAATTTGCGCAGTGTGATGTGCAACCCTCAGTCAACTATTTTGTTTACTTTCATTTTGATTTGTGCTCAACGCTTTTTCGTACGACTGAAATATTTTCTTAAATTCGAGTTTCAATTGTTCAACTTTTTAACTTAAGCAATGTCAAATAATTAAAAGTCTGAAATTGCACAGAATATAAAATTGTCCTCAGGAAAACCCTGCGCAATGTTGCCCAATTGCCCAAATATGAAGCTTGCGCGAATAGATGAGTAGCCTTNACTTAAGCAATGTCAAATAATTAAAAGTCTGAAATTGCACAGAATATAAAATTGTCCTCAGGAAAACCCTGCGCAATGTTGCCCAATTGCCCAAATATGAAACTTGCGCGAATAGATGAGTAGCCTTAATATATTTTCTGAGTTATGTACTGGCATTTTCTTAGTGTTTTTTTTTCAAACGCATTAGCCTACTTACTGCTGAAGAAGAAAGTTCCGAGAAGGTTAAAAGAAAGATTTTGAGAGATCGCAGCAATCCACTTGAGCTGCCCGAGACTGTGTAAGTAGATTCTTTTTTAATGTGCGTTTATAAATATTTATAGCGTATTTGCAGTTTCATAGCATAGTATCGCCTAAATAAAGAGGCTTTCCGAATGGTACTTGACACCATTGAAGGGCACCTGACACGTTCGAAAGTTCCAACAATGCTGCAGTTAGCAGCTTCGTTGCGATTTTTAGCTGAAGAATCCTATCAAAGATCAGTCGGTGAAAGCACTTAAGCACATCATCTAAAATCGTTGACACCGTGCTTCTAGCTACACTTATGCTAGAATCGTTCCCGACTGATCTTTGATAGGATCCTGCAGCTAAAAATCGCAACGAAGAAGCTAACTGCAGCACTGTTGGAACTTTCGAACGTGTCAAGTGCCCTTCAATGGTGTCAAGTACCATTCGGAAAGCCTCTTTATTTAGGCGATCCTATGCTATGAAACTGCAAATGCGCTATAAATATTTATAAACGCACATTAAAAAACAATCTACTTACGCAGTCTCAGGCAGCTCAAGAGGATTGCTGCAATCTCTCAAAATTTTTCTTTTAACTCCTCCGAGCTTTCTTCTTCCAATAACAGAAATGCGACAACTGCCGATGTCATTTTGCGCTCACCTATTTTTATTTAAATTAATGAAAACAATTCAATTTTATAAAATTGTGTCAAAAAAATGTACATTCAAATTGCCGCCATACACACAAATGTGCAAAACAGCTGATTCGAACATCAGTTTTGTTTATGTTCGAAAAGAGCAAAACCAATCCGGTTTCATGACACCAAATGAAACCAATATTGGTTTGTAACTCCGACAAAAAGCAAAACCGACTTGGATTCCATGACAGCCCTGAATACCTCAAAGTTATAGCTGCGACCAGCGGCGTATGCCCCAAATAGGTGGACGGACTCTTTATATATTCCAAGAGGTACTTTTCCTTGTCTTTATTCACCGCTAGACCAATCCCAATAGCTTATTTTTCTAAACTGGACTATTTGAAAAATGTGTGTATGTTTTTGAGTTATTTTGAGTTGAACCCCTTTTGGTGAATTTTCAGTTGTTTTTTTTTTAAGATTCGATGTAAATTTATACTGAGCAACATTCTTAGTTCATTTATAACAATCCAACCCATAGAGCGGGGTAACTATGATCAGCAGTAAATAGGCTAATGCATTTGACAAAAAAAAAACACTAAAAAAAACACCAGTACACAACTCAGAAAATATATTTATTATTAGTAATATAGCATATACTTGTATTGCAATATATTGCTACGATTATCCTTGTTTAGTTGACAGATTTCCCAAAATCCTCTCAGTTCGTATCGCTGGATTGTTAAATAAACACTCAAGATGATCAAATTACAGTACCATTAACATTGTTGTTCCTCAAACACTTTACAATACTTGTTTATGCAATAACAACAATTAACAATACTTAAGGCAATTAAAACACTTTACAAAACTTGCCACCACAATTTGCTGATGCCACTAACTTGTCTGGTAGCTGGCTGACTTGCAACTAACTTGACTTCCACTGTGGTAGCGGCCTTATATACCTGCGCTCGTACCCATGGCAATTATAAATCGTTCTTCCGTCTGTCGCTCATTCTCTCGCTGTTCGCAGTAGTCATCCACTTGATGTTTCTCATTGTGGAATATTCTACGTCTTTCCTCGAACATTCTGCTATTTTGTTGTTGTTCGCTTTGAGTTGCCGCAGTATTCGCCACACTGCCCTCACCTAAGTCTGATCGTCCCGATCGGATATACTTGCTGTTCCAAACGCTGTAAGCCTTTCCAAGTGGACCACCTTCACCTTGTTTCTTTGTCTCACAACGGTCTGGATTCGATACACTACGACAGACATGGGCACATTTGCCCGTAGTGGCTTTTTTGCCCTTTTAATCCTTAGTATTTACCGTTTTCCTTTTGTGTATTTAATATTATTTTTTTGTAAAAATATAGCATATTCTAGGGATAAATGCAATTTTGAAATTTTTTACAAATTAAAACTTAAGAAGAAAATTACTTTTCCATTTCTTGGGCAGAATTTTAAATGATTTTTTGTTTTTCTTGAGAGCTGAACAGTTCTTAAAAAAGGTCTACATAGGAGTGTGCCGTCCTAATGACCTGCAGTAAATAACTTAATAATATTTTTAGAAAAATTTCGGATATGCAGTTTTGTACCCCATTCATTTATAGTGTAATAAAGTGCAAGTTTCAAGTGACTGTAAAATAGCCGTAATTTTTGAATTTTTTTATTTTTTATTGAAGGTGCTGCGCATTTTATTCCATATACAAATTTTGTCGACCATAGCACCATCACCATCACCACAAAAAATTTCAAAAATCACAGCTATTACACTTGAAACTTGCACTTTATTGATCCCCTTTGTTGACATTTTTTTTAACTATGTATAATGTTTTAAAATCGGATGTCATGAGTATTAAATAAACAAAAGGAAGAATGTAAATACTAAGAATAAAAAGGTTGAGCTATTCAAATGACGAGAGTGTATATGGCGTACGTTTGGGAGTGTGGACCTTTTTGCTCCAGAATGCGTGTGCAGTGGCTCTCATTGGTATGCATGTATACATGTTGTACAAATGGGCTCGCTTGCTCGTACGGGTAAAAAAGCCACTACGGACAAATGTGCCCGTGTCTGACGTAGTGTATCGAATCCAGACCGTTGGGAGACCAAGAAACAAGGTGAAGGTGGTCCACTTGGAAAGGCTTGCAGCGTTTGGAACTGCAAGTATATCTGATCGGGACGATCAGACTTAGGTGGAGGGCAGTGTGGCGAATACTGCGGCAACTCAAAGCGAACAACAACAAAATGGCAGAATGTTCGAGGAATGACGTAGAATGTTCGACAATGAGAAACGTCAAGTGGATGAATACTGCGAACAGTGAAAGAATGAGCGATAGACGGAAGAACGTTCTAGAGTTGCCATAAGTGCGAGCGCAGGTATATAAGGCCACTACTACAGTGGAAGTCAAGTTAGTTGCAAGTCAGCAAGCTACCAGACAAGTCAGTCGCGAATCAGCAAATTGTGTTAGCAAGTTTTGGAAATTGTTTTAATTGCCTTAGCAAGTATTGCTAATTGTTGTTATTTGCATAAACCAGTATTGTAAAGTGTTTGTTGTACAATAAAGTTCATTGTACTATATTTGGTCATCTTGAGTGTTTATTTAACAATCCAGCGATACGAACTGAGAGGATTTTGGGAAATCTGTCAACTAAACAAAGATAATCGTAACAATTGGTGTCAGAATCGGGATTGTTAAATAGATCCCGAAGGGAAACTTTTAATAATGGCAAGAATTCAGGACCTAAAGATCGAGGAACTCAAGTTCGAAAAGAGAAATTTAGTAACCTCAGGAAGAAAAGTGGAGCTAATATCACGGCTGCGAGAAGCTATGGAAAAGGAAGGCATCGACGTTGACAAATACGACTTCCATCGGGAGGACGACGCGACATCCACGAAATGCGAGCAGAAGGAAGAGGCTGCTGGTTCATCGAAGAGTATGCAGCAGACATGTACGAGGATTGAAGAACAGGGAAAATCTCCTTGTTCATCAGCAGGTATAGACATCAAAACGCTAGTGGCTGCAATTTCATCCCAGTTGGATGTACGCTTGTCCCAGATGTCATCAAAGCTACAAGCGCAGGAGTCGCGTATGTCATCACAGATGCACAAAGCTTTAATCACAAAGGTCGCAGTCATAGAAAGCACTGGAGACACATATATCATCAGAGGTATCAGCGCAGGTGTCATCACGGCTAGAGGCCTAGCTACAGGCGCAATAGGTGCGTATATCATCGCAGCTAGAATCACAGGATGCAAAAATTACACAAATACTGGACAGGAGAAATTTGAGGCTAAGGTAGAGGAGTTGGAAGGTCGCGATTTGCAGTTGAATCGTCCAGCTGCTTTGACAAGTGCTCCCAAGGTAAAGACTCCATCGTTTGACGGCACCATTCTGTTCCAGGTCTTCAAGCTCCAGTTCGAGAAGACAGCTACAGCAAATCATTCGAGCAGGGAGGATAAGTCCGCTGCGCTGTTCGTTGCATTAAAAGGGCCTGCAGCGGAAATCTTGCAGACTATTCCTGACTGTGAAAGGAACAGTTACGATGCGTTAATGAGTGCAGTAGAAAGACATAATGGTAGTGAGGACGGGAAACAGATCTACCAGATGGAGCTGGAGAATCGCTGCCAAAAATCCAACGAGACTCTACAGGAATTCGCCTCAGAGTTCTAGAGGTTGGCCCACTTCGCAATTGGGGACGCATTTGGTGAGCACCTCGAAAGGGTAAATATCCAGAGGTTCATCAACGGAATGAGGGACATGTATGCCAAGCGAGAGACTTATGCAGTTCCAAGGCGAACATTTGCTGAAACAGTCTCGGACGCCCAGACACGTGAAACGGCGGCGCTCCTAAGTAGACCAGCCTACAAAGCCCATCGAGTGGAAGTGGAAACACCGGATGATGCAAATGAAATGCTGAAGAAGATAATCAAGCTACTGGGCGTGAAAAATGATGGCTCCGGCAAATATTTTAAATGTGGGAAGCCAGGCCACTTTGCCCGCGATTGCACCGCTAATTCCATTGGGCGCAAACGTATGGCTGAAGGAGACGAGTCCAACTCCAATCAGTCGTTAAACTAAAACCAGGCAGCAGAAAGGGGCGCGCGATGGCTCCCGCAATTGAATTCCCCATAATCTCGGTCTCGCGAATTGCCAGAAATGCGACGTTGCGTTACTGTTGGTGGATATGTGGACGGACATGAGCGATTACTAACTGTGGATACGGGCGCATCACATTCCACCATTTGATCTGATATGGTCACTAAAGAGGTAGGCCATTCCCTGGAGCAAGGTTGAGGACAGCAACTGGTGAGGATACCCAAGTTGTAGGAGAGGTAACATGCAAAGTCGCAATAGGGAATGTGATGGTGTTACACAAGTTCATAGTCTCGGAGATTGTGGATGAAGTCATCATTGGAGTAGACTTCTTATTTGATCAAGGTATGCAGATCTACATGAAGAACAGGATCATGGCGTATGAAAACATGGAAGTGTCCCTTAGCTTTGGGTATGATGACCCGTACAGCAGCAAGAAAGTGATCCTAGGGGAAAGCGAACAGATTCCACAGAAGTTAGAAGCAGTTGTTTGGGCGAAGATTGATGGAGATTGTGGGGCAAACAAGTTGTGGGTTGTTGAAGCAACACAGAAATTTACACCAGACGTACTTATTGGTAAAACCCTGGCTAAGACGCAAAAAGATGGACGCATCTCATTTCGAGCTCTTTCTGAGTTTAAATAACCAATCAAAGAAGAGGAACTGTACTGGGACAATGCCTAGAGGTAGAGGCAATCTTCCACTGCGAAAAGTTACCTGAAACGAAGGGTTGGAAGGAAAACACCGACACAAGGCTAAGGAACTTCTCCGCAGATACTCCAACATATTCGACAAGGATGGCAACAAACCAGGCAGGACCAACGTTGTGAAACATCGTATTTGTACTGGGGATGCAAGGCCGATCCGTCAAGCTCCTCGGAGTTTTCCACTTGCCAGTCGTGAAGCTGTAAGCCAAATAATAAAAGAAATGACCGAGTGTGGTGTTATTGAACCATCAGCGAGTTCATGGAGTTCGCCGGTAGTACTTGTGACGAAGAAGGATGGGAAATGCGGCTCTGTGTAGACTACCGGAAACTAAATGATGTGGCGAAAAAGGACAGCTATCCAATTCGCAGGATCAGTGATACTCTGGATTCGTTGACTGGAATAAATTGGTTCTCAACACTCGACCTTAAGAGCGGTTATTGGCAAGTGGAGGTAAGTGACGAGGACAAGGATAAGACAGCTTGCAGCGTGGGAGATGCTCTGTGGCAATTCACGGTGATGCCCTTTGGACTGCATTTGAAAACATGCTTGGTGTGTCTAGATGACATTATTGTGTTGGGTAAACGCTTTGAGGAGCACCTTTAAAATTTGGAAGCAGTTTTCCAGAGGAAAGCTGGCGCTGGTCTGAAGCTAAGTCCAAAAAGTGCTCATTGTTAAAGATGTAGGTGAACTACTTAGGGCACAAGGTGATAACGGAGGTCGTCTGTACTGCGAAGAAAAATATAGAAGCAGTAAGGGATTGGCCAAGACCTGGGAACCTGCACGAACTACGAAGTTTTCTTTGGCTATGCACCTACTACCGCCGATTTGTTCCGAATTTCGCCAGCGTTGCTAAAAGCCTTCATGAGCTCACTATGAAAAAGATAGCCTTCGAGTGGAACAAGGAGCAGGAGGAGGCTTTCCAAGCTCTGAAGGAACGGCTATGTAGTGCGCCTATGCTAGCGTATCCGGTTCCAGGTGCAACATTTAGTTTGGGATACGGATGCTAGTGGTTATGCCATAGGAGGCGTATTGTCGCAGGTAATTGATGGGCAGGAGAAGGTAGTAGCCTACTATAGCCGGTCAATCAGAAAACCAGAGAGGAACTACTGCGTAACTCGGAGAGAACTACTAGCGTTAGTGGAGCGCGTCAAACATTTCCACAAATACTTCTATGGGCAACGTTTCCGAGTTCGAACGGATCATGCAGCGTTGTAGTGGCTATTACAGTTCAAGAATCCAGAAAGACAGCTAGCTTGATGGATTGAGAGACTGCTATGACTTCACTATTGAGTACCGCAGGGGAAGTGTCTACGGAAATGCTTATGCCAGGTCCCGTCGACCATGTACCCTGGAATGTAAATACTGCTCAAAAGCTGAGGCCAAAGAAGACATTATCGACGTCCGGCTAACGCCAATAACACCAGCGGAAGAGTGGAAGGAAGAACAGCTACGAAAGTGTCAGCAGCAAGATCCAGATCTGGAGCTTTTGATGCATGGACTGGAGGCGGACAGACGGCCAACTAAGGAGCAAATGGCAGAGGAGAGCCCAATCGCAGAGGCATACTGGGCACAATGGAACAGCTTGAAGTTGATATCTGGCTGTTTGCATAGGGCATGGGGAAGTGAAGATGGCCAGTGCTCCCGCAACTTAATAACATTTCCGAGGGTAAGCGTTCCGGACGTTCTCAAGAAATTCCACAATGGTCTCAGTGGAGGGTACGTGGGAACCACAAAGACCCTGGAGAAGATAAAGCAAGGTTCTATTGGGGTGGTTGTCGGCAATCGGTCGCAAAGTGGATTGCTTACTGAAATCCTGAAGTCATGGCCAGATGAAGCAGTAAAACTCAGGTGCGCGATTCGAGCGGATTGCCATGGATGTAGCCGGTCCATTTCCTATGAGCGCACAGAGTAAAAAAATTTGTCCTTGTGGTTATGGACTAATTTAGCAAAAAGCCGGAGGTATACCCGGTTCCAAACCAGGAAGCTAAAACAGTAGCGGAGGTATTTATAGAGCAGCACTCTGACGAGGGAAGAAATTTCGAATCGGCGGTGTTCCAAGGGATGTGTCACATACTGGGTATCCGGAAAACTCGAACAACAGCTCTTCATCCCCAATCAGATGGCATGGTGGAACGATTCAACCGATCGAAGCCTGGAAGACCATTTGCGGGAGGTCGTGGACAAGAATCAGAAAGATTGGGATGTCTGCATACCCTTGTTCCTGATGGGATGGGCAGTGAACTCCGTTTGCCTCCGTGACCTAAAGTTTGGAGTAAGTGGTGATGCAAGAAGAATTGGGAAAGAGACATCCAACATCCTGGAAGTGGAGCTGAGAGAGATAAATGATCTTGTGAGACAGCGTAGTCAAACTATGAGTGACAAGATGACGGTCAGGTATGATAAGGCGATGAGCGCCGAGGGTTTCGAAGAGGGAGACTTTGTCCCCGAAACTACAATGAAACTGGGAAGGTCCATATAAGGGCGTCAAACGGCTGAATAACGTAGTGCAGAGAAAGGGGAAAACAGTTTACGGGAGGAAGGGTATGAAAAGTATGAAATTATTTATATCTCCCCAAACATCATGTTCATCAATAAGCCATCGTTCGGACTTTGCTCCGATAGGAGTAGAAATGTTCCGTTTTGTCGAAATAATTTTAAACCTACTCCTCTACTACGTTCAACTGGAAATCTGCTCCGTTTTTTTGCATCAACAAATCTGTGGACTTTGACAAAACAACTTCTCTCAAGTGAGGCCATTTTCTCTTCAAAGCATTAATTCATTGAGTGACTGAAAAGGGAAACAAGATTGCCATCGTGAATATCCATCGTAATCACCCGATTTGAACCCGATCGAAAAAGATTGCTCTGTCTAAATTTTGTGATTGCGTCGTTACCGTAACAATTTTCGCGGTAAAGAAAGAAAGAAATAACCTTTTTTTTAATTTTAACTAAGACATTTTAACTTTAATGATAATTGCTTGCTGGATTAAGCTGCCTTTACACGGGCCGATTTTCTAGTAGATTTTTGCCGTTCAACCAAAACCGACCCGTGTAAATTTAATTGCGCTATTTTCAGTATTTTGGTGATTTTTTAAAAAAAAACTTGGCAATACTGATCACTAGCTGACCGTCATCGATCGCTCTTTGCTGGGTTCGGACTTTCAAATGGGAGTAAAAATCAAGTTTTCGTAATAGATTTACATTTATTATTTTAATAAAAAAAAACAATTAATTTCTCCTCGTAATCAACGTATTCAGGGACTAAAAGGCTAAAGCTGCCAAAGCATTTACATTTTACGGTTGAGTTGTAATTTACACGGGTCGGTTTTGGTTGAACGGCAAAAATCTACTAGAAAATCGGCCCGTGTAAAGGCAGCTTAATCCAGCAAGCAATTATCATTAAAGTTAAAATGTCTTAGTTAAAATTAAAAAAAAGGTTATTTCTTTCTTTCTTTACCGCGAAAATTGTTACGGTAACGACGCAATCACAAAATTTAGACAGAGCAATCTTTTTCGATCGGGTTCAAATCGGGTGATTACGATGGATATTCACGATGGCAATCTTGTTTCCCTTTTCAGTCACTCAATGAATTAATGCTTTGAAGAGAAAA
>NW_016157747.1:42035-44257 GCF_001687245.7 Rhagoletis zephyria | reverse complement strand
AAAAAAAAAATTTGTTGCTGTATGTGCAAATATTTTAACTAATCACGCAATGTCACTTGTTAATATTTCCAACTATACACAGTTAATTGATTAAATTTGCAAAATGTTTTTTATTCGTAAAACAATTTGCGAAACTTTACTTGGGTTTTCTAGCGGATTTATTTTCATGCAATTGTATACTTTTGTGCATATGCGCACACCCAGCTTATTACCAGAATATTCTATGAATTCCAAAGAAACGACAAAATTTTCGCGTTTTAACTCCCAAAAAGCCCTAAATTTGTTGCGAAAGGCACGAAGTTGGCAATAGTGATAGAAATGTGCAAATTTGCTCATATAAAAACATGGACAGATAGTGAGCGCCTGCTTAACGAGCGTAAGCATTGTATGCGTATAGATGCGTGAGCGTAACAAAGTGAACGCAAAATAATTCAAATGTAATTGGCACACTACCACAATCACACTTTCAGCTCGCGTTTACTTGTGGCAGTGATCACATCTGCTCATATACACTACTCGTCATTTGAATTGCACACCCTTTTAATCCTTAGTATTTACAGATTTCCTTTTGTTTATTTAATATTATTTTTTTTGTAAAAATATAGCATATTCTACGGATAAATGCAATTTTGAAATTTTTTACAAATTAAAACTTAAAAAGCAAATTTCTTTTCCATTTCTTGGGCAGGATTTTATATGATTTTTTGTTTTTCTTGAGAGCTGAACAGTTCTTAAAAAAGGTCAACATAGGAGTGTGCCGTCCTAATGACCTGCAGTGAATAAGTTAATAATATTTTTAGAGACATTTCGGATGTGCAGTTTTGTACCCCATTCAATTTAAGTGTATTAAAGCGCAAGATTCAAGTGACTTTAAAATAGCCCTGATTTTTGAAATTTTTTTATTTTTTATTGAAGGTGCTGCGCATTTTATTCCATATATAAATTTTGTCGAGCATAGCACCATCACCATCACCACAAACATTTGCAAAAATCACCGCTATTACACTTGAAACTTGCACTTTATTGTTCCCCTTTGTTGACATATTTTTAACTGTGTATAATGTTTTAAAATCGGATGAATGAGTATTAAATAAACAAAAGGAAGAATGTAAATACTAAGAATTACACAGGCCAACAAAAATGAAAAAAAAATGTTGGTGCGACAAATGTTAAAGCTATTTTTGATAGACTGTTTTGTGCTGATTACGAATCCGTAAGTACAAAGGATCCAACACGTAGAGGTTTTGAGAAAATCGAGGTCAAAGTGTCAAAAAATCGGGCTTTTGCAATATTTGAGAAGCTCTAGCAAAGAGTAAAAAGGTGATAGAACCTTCCACTTAGGCTTAGATTAAAGCAAGAACCCTCGACTACTATCCTGAGATACTTCGCCGACCTAAACGGGGTTAGATCGCCGAACACCCTAACGGCCTTGTCCCTGTGGACCAACCCCACAGAAGCGTTAGTAGAACTTGACGACAACGACTGAGATACCAACCATCCTGGGCGGGGTTGTTGTAGCCGCTACAACAACAACAACAACTACTATCCTTGAAAATACCATTCCTGCACATTGAACTTATGGCACTTATAGTCATTTATTGAGCAGTAAAATTTGACTTTTGGCGAAGTTTGAGTCCCTGCCGCAATTAAACAAAAGGTGATAGAACCTTCCACTTAAGCTTAAATTAAGGCTTGAACTTTCGACTACAATCCCTAAAAATAGCCATCTCTTCGTCTTGACCCTAAGATCACTTATAGTCGTTTATTGAACAGCAAAAACTGATTTTGGCAGCCTTTTTTTTCAATAGCACAATTTGCCAGCATTTTTTTTACTGTTCAACAAATGACTATAGATGGCCATCAAGTAAAGGTGCAGGGATGGTATTTTCAGGGGCAGTAGCCTAGGGTTCTAGCTTTAAGTTAAGTCTAAGTGGACGGTCTCTACCACATTTTTACTCTTTGCACGAGCTTCTCAAATATTAAAGAAAAACCCCGATTTTTTGACACTTTGACCACGATTTTCTCAAAATCTGTACATGATGGAATCTTTATAATTACGGATTCGTAATCAGCTCAAAAAAGTCTATCAAAAACAGTTTAACATTTGCCCTTCATCCCCAATCAGATGGCATGGTGGAACGATTCAACCGATCGAAGCCTGGAAGACCATTTGCGGAAGGTCGTGGACAAGAATCAGAAAGATTGGGATGTCTGCATACCCT